>NW_015537936.1:381546-394249 GCF_001515605.1 Sinocyclocheilus anshuiensis | reverse complement strand
TGCGTAATGTACATTAGCTCTATTGTTTATAATACATTATGTATTTTAACAATTTTGTTCAATAAAACCATATGATTTATTGCTTTTGATACTATATTTGAATTAATTATTATTGCCTCATTGCTATTATATATGTATGTTAAGTAATTTTAAAGGCTATTGTTCACTTGATACATCATCTGCGTCAGGAGCTTCGCACCCTCAAGAAACAGTACAAGAAAGCTACTGATGAGGAGAAGCGACCATTAGCAGAGCTGCAAAATATCCTGCGGAAGAAGCTGATGATCCTACGCAGAGCAGAGTGGCACCGGAGACGGGGGAGAGAAAGAGCCAGGAAGCGAGCGGCTTTTATTACCAATCCCTTCGGTTTTACAAAACAACTGCTCGGGGACAAGCGCAGCGGTCGGCTTGAGTGCTCAATAGAGGAAGTGTATCGCTTCCTCCAGAGAGTGAGACACCCTTCTGCCTTCTTTGCTCTGGAAGAGGCTCTCTAGAACATCTCCTCAGCAGTTGCCCAAAGGCTCTGGCTGATGGGCGCTATCGGTGGCACCATGACCAGGTGCTTAAGGCAATTGCTGAGAGCTTAGCCTCAGCCATTAGCACCAGCAAGTACCATCATGCTCCAAAGAAGGCAGTCCACTTTATTAAAGCTGGAGAGAAACATCGGGTGCGCCCACAATTAACAACAGGCCTCCTCCATAAAGCCTCTGATTGGCAGCTGCAGGTCGACCTGGGAAAACAGCTGAGGTTCCCTCAGCACATTGTAACAACAAGTCTCCGCCCAGACATGATAGTTACCTCCGAGGTTTCAAAACAGCTAATCATGCTGGAACTTACGGTTCCCTGGGAAGAGTGTATTGAGGAAGCAAATGAAAGGAAACGCGCTAAGTACCAGGAACTGGTGGAGAAGTGCAGGGAGAGAGGCTGGAGAACCTTCTATGAGCCTATAGAAGTCGGTTGTAGAGGCTTTGGTGGCCAAGAAGAGGGCCATTCAAGCCACGAGCGAAGCTGCAGAGAAGGCCACAAGGTGGCTTTGGTTTAAGAGGGCTGATCCGTGGTGGCCAAGAAGAGGGCCATTCAAGCCGCGAGCGAAGCTGCAGAGAAGGCCACAAGGTGGCTTTGGTTTAAGAGGGCTGATCCGTGGGCTGCTACTGGGACGCAAGTCGGGGCTTGATCAACCCCGGCTGGGTCGCCTGGGCGAGGGTGTATGATGTTGCGAGACCCGAAACACCCAATGACCCCAGGGTACATCACTGAGGATGCGTCCCAGTGCATTCATGAGATGTTTCTTGTATAGTTGACAGCTTCCTCATTTTACAGCATTTTTACACAAGTGCCTAAAACTTTCAACAGTACTGTAGCTTTGCAGGTAGGTTTCTTGAAGCATTTAAAAAAAAAAAAATGTAACTCTTTAATTAAAAGCTCACTAAAATAAGCTTCATTTTCTTGGACTTAAAATCAATGTCAAAACAAAACTCACATTAAGGCACATTATTCTAAAGAAAAACTTTTTTTAATCTTCCACTAACTTTCTCTGAAAAGATTAGATTTTTTTCATTTAATGTGTAATTTGACCTGGGGCTTGTTTATGTTAATTTTATGTAGATGAAAGCACAAGTTATGTCCTGGGTTCACACAAACACACGGATCCTCCTCACTGTCTCTCTAGTCTGTGGACGTGTCTCTCTCTCTCTCCCAGTGGTCTTATCACAGCTGTGATGGCGGTCGAGTCAATCCCAGCGCTGGCTCGGCTCACAGGATAGACTGACTCCAGCTCCAAAGCCACGCCCCCTTCCTTGCCCCCTCTTCTTTAAAAAAACAAGTGTTCCTCTGTTCGTAAGGCCTGGGCAATAAAACAATGTTTATTTGTGTGGACAGCTGCACAGCGCGCTGAGTTCATGTGCGAGCCGTGAGTAGGCCAGCATGCCAAGTGCGATAAAGGATAAAAGACTTTGAGAAACGCCTCATGGACCTGAATGGATGGCTCTCAAGCTCACTTTCAGTCATTTTATTAATCAAACTAAAACTGGTCCGTTCAAAGAAAAAGGAATTAGCCTATCCAACCAAACTTGCTAAAGGGAACCATCAGATTGTGGCTTGTTTTGGTAGAAAATGACTGACAGCATCACCATGGCAACATCAGAACAGAGCTCTAAGCCCCGCCCCCTTCACCAGTCCTCTGCTCATCAACGACAACAGAGTGCATTAGTGCCCGCCCACTTTTTCAGCAGCACTGGTTTCAGAAGTATTTTTCCATTCATTTCCCCATAGGGATTTTAAAAAACTTTGTTAAAGGGTTTTAAGCTTTAACCAAGCATACAAGCTATGAGGTGAAATCACAGCATTACAAATGTTCATTTAAAGCAAAAAAGTATTTGAAAATCAGATAAAAAGACAAAGATACAAGACTGTGTACTTAACAGTTTTAGTGAGGAACAAAGGAACTGCAATACAATGAAACCGCGTGAGACCATCAAAAAAAAAAAAAAACAATTTAAAGTTGCTAATTGTTTAAGTTTATTGCAAAATATACACCAAGTAAGTAATTTGACACCACAGAAAGACCGAATAAGTCTTTCAAGGTACTTCATGGGAGTGGGCATTCCCTGCAAGCTCTTTTGGTATGATCTGCTTGCTGCAACAGTCTGATTGCTGGAATTTTCTGCACAGAATTGTGGGTAATGCAGTTGTTTTTACCATGAACTTAGCTGTTGCACTGCATTTTACTGCATTTGCATACTCGTACTACAAATCATTACAAAATCATTACTACTGAAAATGTAACAAGCCTCTGTTCACAATATTTGCTCAAAAGCCATGCGTATAAAAAAATAAAATCCACATAAAACTAGGGCACACTAGTCATGCTATTTTAATATACTATGATTTAGGATACACTAATCCCAATTTTGCATATAATACAAATTGGAAAGTAGGCAAATTGAGCTTCACCTAAAAAAAAATGGTTTTAGGATTCGTCATTATGTCCAATGGATTATGAAAATGTGCCATACAGTAAAACAGAAACCGATTAAACACTATTGAAGCACACAATATAAGTTAAATATTAACAACACCATAAGAGCCCACCTGTAAAATCATTAACCACACAAAAATCTGACATCTCTGTAATGAAAGTTATGAAAAAGTTAAGTAACATGAGTAAGGTCAAACTTTCAGAATGCTTGGTGTTAAAGTTCAAGTCCCTATAAACATTATCGCCAATGCATACAAATAGCCCATTCGCTTCTAGAAGAAACACCAAAACAAGGCAGTTTTGGAAAAAAGAAAACTCTTTCAATTTAATTATAATCTAAATCCACCAAAATGTTTGCCCAAATACTCGCCCATGTGTCATCTGGTGCGTGTGTTTGTGTGTGCACAACTCCATTAAGACCATGTGGCGTTTGCGTTTATAGCATTATAATGTGTGTAAGACGATGCATTGAATTAAATACTGAACTGAAATGCACATCATCTCATTTGCTTATTTTCCTGTATTTATTTGGAATTTAATAGCCATGCAAACACATCTACCGCATAAACATTATAGCAAAATCTTTACAGGTTGATACAGCTTGTACATTATAATAATGTCTCATTAAGTGTTGTGATGCACTAAACACTCTAAAATAGAGCCAAAATCATTACTTGAGACCACTGTACAACCACACACACAGGACAACACAGAATATGAGCTCCTAATCCAACGGTTAATAATCTGTGGCATATAATCTCAGGATCAGCATGCATCCATTCACCTCTTTTGACGTAGCATTTGCGTGACATCTGACAAATGTCATCCCTGGTTTTTTATGTTGAGAATGCTGCAAATATAACAGTTTCATTTATATCTCAGAAGTTGCAGTTAAAAGTCCCCTGCAGTTACTCATTTTATTCCTTAAAGGGATAGTTTACCCCAAAATTCTGTCATCATTTACTCATTGACTTCCATAGAACAGAAAATAAAATACTATGGAAGTCAATGGCTACCATCAACTGTTACCATCAACAACAGAAGAAAGAATCTTGTTTGGAACTACTTGAGGGTGAGTAAATGATGACAATTTTTATTTTTGGATGAACTACCCCTATAAAACTTTCATAACCAAAACGACATATATTTTCTTTGTGCCTTAAAATGGCTTTAATAGAACTCTACACCCTTAACTCATTTTGTATATGTGGACTCATGAATATGCAAATTAGTCCCCGCCTCCACTCAATCACAGCAGCTCAGACCTGCTCCACTTTCACCCAAATGATGAATTTGCACATGGTTTGTCTTTAATCATGTTAAAAACACCAAAATTACCTGTAAACAATGATTTTCACCACATAAAATCAAACTTCCCACAGCAGGATATCCAGAGGTCGACAAAGAGCAGACGCATTTTCTCAAGATGCTATTTCAGTTTTCTTTTCTAGAACATTTTGTTAACCTATAAAACAGTCTGGAATGCATCAGCTTCAAGTGCAACGCACTTCAAACAGTGCCAGGAGAAAGCAGAATGCATATCTTCTTGACGAGCACAAAAGATATTACCTGTGCAATAAAAAAAATCATTATCCTGGCAATAAAATATGGCGGCATGATGTCTAATGTCAAAATGCATGATAAATGCAAAAAAGTGTGCTTATGAAATATGAGCAAGCCCGCCGGCCACTCCTTCGTCGAATCCGCCGGCCGCGCCATTTTCAAGCCCGCCCGCCACCGCTCACTCAAGCCTGCCGTGTGTGACGCTGTGTTTCATTGTGAAAGCGAAACTACTTTCTAGGACTAAGACACGACTAGAAATCAGTGGTTAAGTTGCATTTACAACACTGTTCCAGAACAGTTCAACCCAAATATTCATTTGAGAGCAGCACAATTTATGGAGGACTGTTTCCTGATCCTGGAAGAGTAGACTACAATGGCGGCTGTTTTGACTCACAGACTGAAAGTAAGTTTTCATTTAAAGGATTTGCCACTGACGACTCAAACGCGAGTTTTGAGCAGTGTAGAGTAGCGCTTGTTTGTCATTTCTCCGATCACAAATGCAGACATGGTTTTATGTTTACGCGGCGCGATGCAACGCAACGCGTAAAAAGACAGTACAAGTCATTATAATCCGTAATTATGTCCCCACTGGATGCAACAAATGCCTCATTTGTAATGGGTTTTATTGTTTTTGAATCGTCGCTCCGGCCGGATACGGCATCAACAGTATGGTAAGGGGCGTAACATTTTAATGCCATGTCAGCATCTTAGGCTATTTTCATGGCAAAAACTGCAATATGTGGAACAAACAAACTAATTAAACATACTTAACCAGCAAGACAATATGCCTGGTCATAATTCAGCATCCAACAATACACCAGAAATCATTTCTATAAAGCCTAATGCAAACTACAAGACAGAAGTTTATCGAATCTGTCTACCAACTAAAGGGTGCATTCATTATTTTATTTTTATTTTTTAAATACAGAAATCGTACTTCATCTATGCTAAGCTTAACTTGGCACAATATCTTTGCGTACTTTCCAACATTCAAAGGCAACAGAAGTTTGAAACACTTTGACACAAGACGTCTGGCATGATTTCTGCTTAGCTCAACCAGGTTTACAGTTAATTAGCTAAAATCAATCATCTGTTGACAGATTCCTACTTCTTTGAAAGGCAAAAGAAATTTACCGTTAACCATTTAACAGGTTTTTACTGTAGCATTTTTACAGTCTTTTGCCGTTAAATTCACGGTTATTTTTTACAGTGTAGTATTTTCTTGATAATCTTTATTTAGAACTAGGGAGCGCAGTGCAGGAGTGTGTGGTCAAGAGGAGTGCTGTGAAAATGAAAATCATCTGGCTCTATGGGATGAAGAGCACCTGGTGCTAATTTGTACTGTCACTGGTTTCATAAGAGCATGAAGAGGTTGACCTCGAGGTCCAGTACAGCAACACGCAGCTGGGCCTGATGTCTGCCAGATCCCCTCCACTGAAACAGCCTTCTTCTTGAACATCAAGGACACAAGCCAAACTATTGCTTGTTTCGTAATTTTTCTGTAGTAAGAGCGTCTGAGTGCTGTTGTCCTACTAACTGTTATATATTTGTATTAATATAGTTATATAAATCTAAACATACAAATTTAAATATTTAAATATAAATAAACACTTTTGGCAAAGAATGCACATGGAGTGGGATGAATAATTGTCTTTTTCTACACTTTGCACAGGACATTAAGGTGATAACCACAAGTGCAGAGTGGTAACAGAAGAAAGCATACGGTGTCAAACGGTTAACAGACTCAGTGCGTGGGATGAGAGCTGGTTTCTACTAGACAGGAAGTACGATCCACAAGAAGAGGCTGCATTCAGACAGTGGAGCATGTGAACTACAGATGTTTAACTCTTTGCCACGACTGACCTACATAGGAAACACCATAGTAAGGGTCAGAGGTCACTTGGCCTGAGGTCACATCTACTAATATGTCTCTTCTGTGAGCTACTCAGTCGAATGTGGTGTACACTACCACTCAAGAGTTTTGGGTCAGTAAGATGTTTTCAGAAATTAATACTTTTTTCATTAAGGATGCATTAAATTGATCAAAAATGACATGAAACATTTATAACCTCACAAAAGATTTCTATTCAAATCAATGCTGTTCTTTTGAATTTTCTATTCATCAAAGAATCCTGAAAAATGAAATATATCACAGTTTCCACAAAAACATGGAACTGCACAACTGTTATCAACACTGAGGGATGCATATAGCCTGTCGATATCTACACAAGTGGCATCTATAAATGGGCACTACAGGAGGAGAAGAATTGTTGAATAAATCTGTAACTGGAAACACGCATCAGATCACGCATATACACTCCGAGTGACAGACAGAGACGCATTCGCACAAGAGCAGGTGTTACCACACATCCTCTTACTGCTGCAACAACACTCTTTGTTGCAAAAATCAAGTCAACAAATTAATCTTTTACTCCTGTATCATAAGTTTTGGGTCAGTAAGATGTTTTCAGAAATTAATACTTTTTTCATTAAGGATGCATTAAATTGATCAAAAATGACATGAAACATTTATAACCTCACAAAAGATTTCTATTCAAATCAATGCTGTTCTTTTGAATTTTCTATTCATCAAAGAATCCTGAAAAATGAAATATATCACAGTTTCCACAAAAACATGGAACTGCACAACTGTTATCAACACTGATAATCATAATAAATGTTTCTTGAGCAGCAAATCAGCATATTAGAATGATTTCTGAAGGATCGTGTGACACTGAAGACTGGAGTAAAAAATTCAGCTTTGCATCACAGAAATTAATTACATTTTAAAATGTATTACAATATAAAAGAGGTATTTTACATTATAATAAAATTTCACAACATTTGCTGTATTTTTGATCAAATAAATGCAGCCTTGGTGAACATGAGAAAATTTCAAACACATTTTTAAAAATCTGCCCACTACTTTCCACCATGTCAAACAGTACATAATATGAATTTATCAACACTTTAACCAATATACTATACTAGACCTCACTATGTATTGTATTAAATTGAGCAAGTGGTTTTTACAAATTTTTGCTAATTACCGCATAACACTTTTTTCAAAAATATTATGTAGCATGGCATTCTGAACATACAAGGAAACAAAGAGAATCAGGACGGAAGAGGAGACATCCAGAGGAAGAGGAAATGGGGTAAGATAGGAGTCTAAGTCAATAATTACAGCAAACCTCAGAATGACTAATTACAGAGCAGCGCCTCAGCCTGAGGAGCCGTGGACGTCTAATGACGGTTCTTGCTCTGGGATCAACAGGTCTGAGTGTCTGTCTACAGCTGGGAAAAACCCAGCAGTGTCCTCAGAAACACTGTCAGTCTTGATTGAATGGCACTTAAATTATTAAATCAATAAAGCAATGATTGCAATTAGAACTTGAATGTGACGTGCTAATTCGATCATTATATCTGAAAAGCAATCTTAACGATTCCTCTTGCAAGCATTGCTATTACTGCTACTCATTTCAACAAACCCCTAACACATTAAGTGTTAGATTTTAGCATGTAACTAGTCCCACAACCACCGACCGACCAACCAACCAGAAATTCCTAAACACAGCAACACATTCAGAAAATGAAAATATCTAGTTAATTGTAATTCTTTTGACTTTAAGTGGACTTAGAAACAGAAGCACTGAGACACACTGTGTTTACCACGAGCAGAACTCTGGTGGGCAGAATGGCACTTTCTGCAGGGGTAGTTTAGTGCGGAAACACTCGAGGCAGAGCTGGGGAATTTGAATGCCTAGAGTCAAGCTGTAATCCCAGGAATCTCCTACAAAACTACAAACACACAGTTGCAGCCAATGTCATTTATCCTATAGGCAGAACTTACGAAAATAAAACGCTAAAACAATAGTGTTTGTAAGAACACATCCATCATTTAAACAAGTCCTGTATTTAATATTCCTTTCGCCACTGAAAAAAGTCATCTCGTCTGAACCAGGGGAGAAATCTGCACAGATCAAGCACTGTTTACAAGCCAAAACAGTCCAAAATGGTTCTAAACAAATATGTGGGTGGATTTTGATGTGAGAGGACAACAGGGGATGGACTTTTTCACTGGAGGAAGTGTTATTATGGACCCATATTTTGGCCAGAAGTGTCTTAATGATGGATTTGTTTATTACAAACATGCAGCTTTTGGCTTCACAGGGCATTAACTGATGGACTGGAGTGGTGTGGTTTACTTGTGGATTATTGTGATGTTTTTATCAGCTGTTTGGACTCTCATTCTGATGGCACCCATTCACTGCAGAGCATCCATTGGTGAGCAAGTGGTGTTATGATCAGTGTTGGGGAAAGTTACTTTTAAAAGTAATGAATTACAATATTACATTACTCCCTAAAAAAGTAACTAATTACGTTACTTTTTATGAAAAGTAATGCGTTACATTACTTTTGCGTGATGAATATTAAATCTGTTTTTTTTTTGCGAGTGGGATGAATTAATGCACATTCACATGTTCACACATCGCACACAACGACTCTGTACTTCCGATTTCTCCCAATATGGGGACAGGAGACTTGTCAGTCAATAGATGGGAAAACAAAGTAACTGGCATCCTGAGGGTGAGTACATATTCAGCAAATGTTCTTTTTTGGGTGAACTATTCCTTTAAGCATGACTTAAGTTTCTAAACAAGTTTTGGGAGACACTGTAACACAGGTTGCAGTTGTTTATACAAATTTGTATATACAAAATGCTAAACGACTAATTACTTCCTAAGAAGAAATAATACAAGAGTCATAAACACAGTACGTGACGTGTGTGTGCGTTCAGTCATAAACAGATAAAACTAATCCAGAGGTCAGTAAACATTAGATGACACAGTTTCCAAGAAAGATAAAGTGAACTATTTCTGGCCTGATATAAAAATGTATTATACCTATCTACTTTCACTTTCCATTTGTTTTATCCAAACCACTTTTTTTTTTAAAGAGAAAGTCTGGTCTTTAAATATGGCTCAAGTCCCTCCTTCAGTGTATTTTTTAACCTGTTTAATCATCTAGCAGGTGAAATTGGAGCACATGTTCACTTAGTAAGAAACATGATTTCAGGGATCATTCATGTCTGAACAGGATGATACACAATACTGTAATTCTCAAGGTTAAAGGGTCAAAATCACTAACTCTAAGCATGAGAACTCGTTATAGTGATGCTTGACTTGAACATCACTAACAAGAACAAGAGAGCAGGAGAGTTAGATCCACAGAATAAAAAACAAAGTACAACAACAACAGGCCAAGACAAAGGGATGGAGACTCAGAGATGAGATAAGAGAATCGATAGGCATTAGGAGGAGCGTTTTCGATCTCATTAAGAATGTCAGAGGCGTCTGAGCTATTGGTGAGAGGAGAGGAAGAGGCTGGAGAGGTCAAGGCCTTGTGTTTCACTTCCAGCTTTTCCAATTAGTGGTTGTTTGGGTGTGAGAGCGATGTAATCACACAACACAACACAGATGGCCATGTGTGTGTGTGTGCCTGATGTGACGTCCTCTGTAGGTGAATCTCACAAAACCTTTAAAGAACATGTCTGAGTAATATTACACTCCAAAATACAGAAGTATTTTTCTTAAAATGAAGCCATTCAGGGTCGATAAGATTTTAATGTTTTTGAAAGAGGTCTCTTCTGCTCACCAAAGCTGCATTTATTTGATCAAAAATACCGCAATTGTGAAATAATATTACAACTCAAAATAACTGTTTTCAATTTTAATACATTTTAAAATGTAATTTATTTCTGTAATGCACAGCTGAATTTTCAGCTTCATTACTCCAGTCTTCAGTGTCACATGATCCTTCAGAAATCATTCGAATATGCTGATTTCTATGATTTCCTGCTTAGTAAACAATTCTTATAGTTATCAGCGTTGAAAACATTTTTGCTGCTTCATAATTTTGTGGAAGACATGAGATTTTTTTTCTAGATTTATGATTAAAATAAAGTCCAAAGATACAGCATTTATTTGAAATAGAAAATATTATCAAAGTCTTTACTGTCATTGTCCTTGCTGAATAAAAGTATTAAAAAAATCTTACTGACCCCATACTTTTAAATTGTAGTGTACATTGTGACATTACTTTTATGTCAATAAAGCACACTTTGCCTAAAACTCAAGAAATATTACTCAAATAGTAAAATATTTATATGCAAGGGATCGTTTAATTAAAAATTACTGCATTACAGTAAATATAATCTCAAAAAACACCACTTGAGATTCAGATAAAGAGGTTAAAATGTCTGATGCATTACAGTAGAAAGAATTTGAGGGAAAATTACTTGTTTATTTTAATACAAAAAATCCTCAAATTGGCGAAATTTTCTTAACGCAAAACTTTATTTTAGTGTAAACTTTAACCTGCACATGTTTTTCATGACTTTCAGGAGCATGTTTAAAGCATTCCACTTTGAAGCATTTGACTCGCTTGCTCTCTTTAAGAATTCATAAACGTGTACGGTTGAATTTGCTTATGAACGCTGTGTTTGTGTGGGAGAACATGACTCTGTGTTAAAGTGAGCATGAGAGAATGTTAACTCCAGGGAGACGGCGTTCGCGTCAAGCATTACAGCTATCCTCCTTCCTTTATCAGCACCTCCTGCTCTCACATGCCTTCTCAAATTCCTTCATCCCCTTCTGAAAAACACCCATCATAATCTATAACATCACACACTGGCTCACTTTTCACATCCGAATCCGTTTTGCTCGCCTCACGTGTTGTAAAGCCCCCATCCTCATGGCACGGTCAGAAATCTCCAGGAATTTGCACTGTTTTCCTTCCCAGCTCACCGTCATCTGCTTTTTTCCACACTAAACACTCACAAGCAAGCACACACACAGCCCTCCAGATCATCTCCAGGACAGCAGGCATGTCTGGGCCTCTCGCTCCTATTGTTCTACCGCTCTAAAGATGTCAGAGAAAGTGCTATAATACAGATTCATGGTGCTAGCTAAGGGAAGAATCACTATTACTACTTCTCATAACAACGTTTAAGGATTTGAACCCTCATAATGACTAAATTAAAGCACTATAAAAAGAATATCTTACAACTTGTGTCCTACATAGTTGTTCTGAATTCATATCATAGCTTTGTGTGAGGCAAAATGAAAGACATTTACTTGTGGTAAAAACAGTAATATTATTGCAACTGTTTTCTATTTGAACAAATTTTAAAATGTATTTTATTTCTGTGATGCAAGCTGAATTTTCAGCATCATTACTCCAGTCTTCAGTGTCACATGATCCTTCAGAAATCACTCTAATATGCTGTTTTGCTGCTCAAGAATTATTTCTGTTTATTATCAATGTTGAAAACAATTGTGCTGCTTAATATTTAAGACATTTGAATGTTGCAAAACATTTCTGTCATCATTTTACTGCATCATGAAACATCATAAAAGTAATATATACAACTTGCTTGCTACATTAGTCTTCTGAATTCATACAATCGCTTTGTGTGAGGAACAGACATGATAACATAATACATTTTACTCAGATTAATACTTAAAGGGATAGCTCACCCAAAAACTCTTTTTGCCCACACAATGAAGGTCAATGGTGCCCAAATCAACAGTAGACACCATTAAAAGGTTAATTCACCCAAAAATGAATAAAAAAATTAGCCTGTGTTTTACTCACCCTCAAGGCATCCTAGGTGTATATGACTTTATTATTACCATTATCATTGCAGTGGGCAGGTGTTTCTGTTCAACAGTCCAAAACACGTCAAATAAAGCGCGCGCATCCATAATAAAACGTGCCTCACACAGCTCCAGGGGGTGAATAAAGGCCTCCTGTAGCGAATCCATGCGTTTTTGTAAGAAAAATATCCATATTTCAAACTTAATAAACACTTTTCTCTCACTTCTGCTGATTGTCGTATACTAGGGTGACCATACGTCCTCTTTTCCTCGGACATGTCCTCTTTATGAACCTACAAAAATGCATCCGACCGGGATTTCTTAATTGCCCAAAATGTCCGGGATTTGGCTGTTTTCTTAATCTTGCGCCCGCTGAATCTCTGGCCATTGCCGCCTGCTCCCGCAACATGTGTTTCGCTCCCGCGATTTTCGTGTCCACTCCTTTAAACATTCTAATATTGTATATAATTTTGGCGCATCAGGGAGCCGCTCTCAGGATGCA
>NW_015537936.1:360545-381238 GCF_001515605.1 Sinocyclocheilus anshuiensis | reverse complement strand
GGTCAGCGGGTGTTGCAGTTGAACAGTCCACAAGTCGTCAAATAAAGCACAGTCATCCATAATAAAGCATGCCTCACACAGCTCCGGGGGGTGAATCAATGCCTCCTGTAGCGAATCCATGTGTTTTTGTAAGAAAAATATCCATATTTCAAACTTAATAAACACTTTTCTCTCACTTCTGCTGATTGTCGTATACTAGGGTGACCATACGTCCTCTTTTCCTCGGACATGTCCTCTTTATGAACCTACAAAAATGCATCCGACCGGGATTTCTTAATTGCCCAAAATGTCCGGGATTTGGCTGTTTTCTTAATCTTGCGTGTGTAAAGGGAACACATCTTACAAGATCAGATATTTGTCAATGAGCTCAGCATCTGCTGAGCAGCAAATACTCCAGCATGGTCTTGTCAGTCATCTCTCCTTATTCTCGACCTGTGATCAGTCAAAGCTGACTCCTGCAGCTCTTGTTGGATGCAGGGTTGCCAAGTCCACGTTTTTCCACAGAATTGGGCTCCTTTTAAACTGTTGCCATGGGTTGATTTTCCCAAATGGGTTAAAGGTTTGAAATATTGCATAAATTACATTTGACTGAAATGCTTGTATTGAAACATTTTGCATTCTACCTATGATAAAACTTTCATGGACTTCTACATTAACTGTTCCCTCCTGGTGGAATGACCTGCCCAGCTCAATCCAAGCAGCTGAGTCCTTAATATTTTCAAGAAACGGCTGAAAACACACCTCTTTCATCTTCATTTGACCCTCTAACTTTAGCACTCACTATTCTAATGCTACTTCTAATTTTATCTCCTTTTTTTTATTAAAAAACTTGACCCTTGTTTTATTTATAAAGAAAGAAGAGCCTCTAACACTAGCATTCTCTATTCTTTCTACTTATTTTATTTTTATTTATTATAAAGTGACCTTCTAACACTTGCATTTTTGCAACATTATCTATTCTTTTTCTGTTCTATTGACTTGCTTTATTCTTATTCACTAATGACCCTCTAACACTAGCATTCCCTATTCTTTTTCTATTCTTTCTACTTGTTTTCTGTTTATTTATTATAAAAACAAAATAAACAAACAAACAAAAAAAAAAAAAAAACCCCTTGCTACGTATACCGTTAGGCGAAGCCCCGCCCATGAATCCCGCCCCCTCACTGTCCTCTTTTTGAAAAACTAAAATATGGTCACCCTATCGTATACGCGGAAGGCGTTCCAGCGGATGACGTAGGACGTATGCGTCACGCGCGCGCCTCTGAGATATGCTAGTCTCACGAGTGTGTTTACAGGAGCAAAGGAAGCAAAGTTTCCTTACTTTAGCAAAGGAAAACCAGTCGTCTCTTGGATTATATCGAAATCCTCCGACATTTTTCTTTACAAAATGAACGGTTTGTACTTCTAATTCGTGACCGGCATTTTGTTTTGTTCTCGCTCAGCATTCGTCACTAATCATGCAACGCCGACGTCCTATGTCATCCGCCGGGACAACTTATGCTTTTGACAGTTAGATGAAGTGTGAGAAAAGTGTTTATTATGTTTGAAATATGGATATTTTTCTTACAAAAACGCATGGATTCGCTACAGGAGGCCTTTATTCACCCCCCGGAGCCGTGTGAGGCACGTTTTATTATGGATGCATGCGCTTTATTCGACATCTTTTGGACTGTTGAACAGAAACACCCGCCCACTGCAATGATAGAGCTTGGAAGAGCCAGGACAATTTTTAATATAATTCCGACTGTATACGTCTGAAAGAAGAAAGTCATATACACCTAGGATGCCTCGAGGGTGAGTAAAACCACAGGCTAATTTTCATTTTTGGGAAAATTATGTCCTTTCATTGCAAGGACAGAAAAAAAACTGAAACATCATTAAAAATATCTTCATTTCTTTTATTGTCTTTCTGCAGATGAAAGAAAGTCATACAGGTGACATGAGGGGAAGTAAATTATGACAGAATTTCCCTTTTTGCATGCATCTAAAACGATCACTTTAATCTCATGTCTACCTAGACCAACCTGAAACATTCACACTACGTATCATTTATTGTCCACGTGTGACACAGATCGAGACTCGAGCTGGTCTGAAGTCAGCGAGCAGATGCATTTCGGTGTTTGAGAATGCTGTTGAAAGAATGAAAAGGCTTTTCATGAAATACCTCTCTCATCAAATTAGCCTTGAGATTCGGGAGGCAGGCCGACTCAATTTCATTAAAGCCTTTGAGAGTTGTGCACTTGTGTGTATGACGATGGTTGTAAGAAAAGCTCATTCATTAAAGAATGATGGAGAGCATGATTTCTGTGCATTTGGATGATAGAGTTAACGCTCAGGTCAGATCTGATTCAGAAAACCCTGTGAGAACCCAACATAACAAGAGCCTACAACAACCAAATTTTACATCAGTCTATATGTCACAATTTACTATTACTATTACTACTATTTAGCTATTTTTACTGGGAATGCAAAGCAAAAATGGCTTCTATATTAAATAATAACACATATATATATATATATATACATATACATATACATATATATATATATATACATATACATATACATATATATATATATATATATATATATAATCCAGTAAATTAAACAGTAAAACATACATCATTTCAACATTTCGCATGATTATTTACTTTGTATTAGGAACTTGGACACAAAAAATATTCTTAAACATTTATTATTAATAATTCATATGAATTATTAATTCATAATGATCATATCAGATGTCTTTTTCATAACAAGGTTTTCCTCATCTTGATTAAGGACAGACATTATTCCATGGCTCTTCACCACTCTCACATGTAAATAACATAAAGCAGGCCTGCACACTCATAGCGTTTTCTAGAAAAACAGTATAGTCGTCATACTGCCTCGCGGGTTCACAATGAAACAAACAGATCCAGCCAGAAGAGTCTTGATGGAACTCATTATGTGTCTCATACACAAAGCTGCTCCCTCAAAGCAACTATTTCTCCTCGTCTGCTTTGCTTTTTCCTTCTATTTCATCTGCTCCATCCATCAGTTTCTGAAACAACAACTCTTTTTCAACTCTTAAATATCACACAGGATTCCTCATCTATTTCCCACAATCCCTCAGCTCCCTCCCATGTCTTCCTGTCGGCAGTGTCAGGGCATCTCTGATTTAGACCTAGTCGCTCAACCGCTGCCCTGTGCAAATAATTTATCCCACACAATTTGTGCTATGGATATGAATGATTCCTCAAGTCATGTGAATAGGAGAGGCGTGTTATTTAGGGCTGAACAATTAAGCAAAATAAAAATGAAATCGCAATATGGCTTGATTACCAGATCGCAAAGGGTGTGATGTATTTAAATAAATATATACGCTGTGTGTTTCATTCAGAGTGATGTGCTGCACGGTGTTCATTTACACATGAGCATCTCATGATCCAGTGTCTTCAGTGTTTCAGATCAGCTCACAGTAAACTCTGCACCACTTGAACTCATATTTACATGTGCTTATAATGTGTATTTGAAATTGCAACATGCACTAAACTTCTCAAATTTGCATTGAGAAGCACTTATAAACCGGCTGTTGTCAACAAAAGAGAAGCTTTAAAGGCACAGAGCGGTTTTCTGTCAAAGTAAAAGCATGATGGTTTAACATTTGAAAATGAAGAAATTAAGACAGCCATACATATTAAAATATACTTATGCAATATTAGCATTGTTTTTATTTAGAAAATAAAGTAGCTATAACAACATACAATAACAATAAGTATTATTATTATTATTATTATATAGTCATATTTAAATATATTTAAAAATCACAACATTTTCTGGCCAAATTGTGCAAACAACATTGAGCTTTTTGTTTTTGTTCTTTTTTAAAATCACATAAAAAAAAAAACAATCACAGAAATCTCAATTGTTATTAAGTAGATGAAAAATGGGGGAAAAAAGTGCAGCCCTAATGCTATTATTTTTCTAAATAATTAGACCTTGATTTTTGCCCAGCAGACAAAAAAAGTTGGGACCTCACCTGAGCCATATCTAGTGACTGGAGTATCTTGAAGTTGGACTTTTTTGACCAATAGACAACAACTCAGAGAAGCCTAGCAACCACCCAGAACCATTACTGTTGGCAGAATTGGACAGGAAGTTCCCTCAACACAGTTAACACAAGTTAAGTAACTCAAATGCTCACATCAGTGTCTGCGCATTTGCAAACATGTGAGCAACAGGAGAAATAAAAACACAGACTACAGCAGAGCCCTTCATGTTTGAAGTTACTACTGACTCCAGCGTTCTGGTCTGTAAGAGTCAGCAGCACTTCCCAAAATACACTATGAACTCACCGCCAAATATATCCGACACAATGCGAGTGTGACTGTTCTAAAGTTCTACGTTAATAACATATCTGCTCACATGGCCGTCCCCTCATCCCATCTGAGAGATTACGGTCAGAGCATTAGTGGGCCAGTAGGTAAACAGGAAGATCAAACTCACAAGAGCAGCTCAATCAATGGGGCTCTTTGACTCCTGGCCGAGACATCGATTTATCCCTCTAGACCACCTTGAGAATGTTTGTGTATGTGTTTGTCAGCAAGAGTCAGATGGAGAAAAAGAACAGAGGACAAAGGCCAGATCTATGGATGTATTTCACATTGAGAGAGCGAAAAAAAGCACGCAAACATAATATATGACACCATGAGATTTCTTGTTGCAAAAGATTATGCCGAGTTCACACTGCACGATTTTAGCCCCGATTTTCACTCGCAGACAGGTTTTGCGAAATCGAAAATAGGTGCTCGTTCGGCATTAAATTTCGGCATCTGTAATATTCATCTCATGCTAGTCCACCTTACACAACATACAAACAGCTCAAATCGAAATCAACTGTCAATGCAAATTCACGTGAACAATTTCAAACCAATGCAAAATCTGCATGGGGAAGTCTTTCGTCCTCAAGCGAAATTCCCGACTGTGCACATTCCTATTGAAATGACTCGATTTAGACCATGAAAATTCGCCGAACACCAGTAAATGTGAGCGTAAGTTTAGTCTTATTTGGCTAACTGTATGTTTGCTGAGCTTTTGTCTCAATGGGCTTAAATTTATGTGAAAGTACAGTCCATTTTGCATTAATTGAAAAGTCAACATTATAAATTATGGAAGTCAGTTTCCGCAACAGAATTAAAAATAAAAAAGGTAATTGCGACTTTTTATCTTAGAATTCTGAATTTTTTTCCTCGCAATTCTGAGTTTACATCTTACAATTGCAAGTTTACATCTCACAATTTTGACTTGCAATTGCAAATTTATCTCTCGCAATTCTGACTTCTTGCAATATGCTTTATAAACTCGCAAATTGCAAATTAGCATCTCAAGCTCATATTTTGTAATTATGAGTTTATATCTTGCAGTTTTCTGTCAGAATTGCAAGAAAAAAAATTCATAACTAACATAAAAATTTGTAATTTATTTATTTATTTTTTATTCTGTAGAGGAAACAGGCTTCTATAGAAAATATATATTTCTCCTAATTTTAAGTGGACATAGAAACTATGGTTTCTCAAAGTTAGACATGGACAGTCTGAGATCTTAATCGGACTGCATTTCTGTCTCTCACAGCCTCATTTTCACATCAAATTGAAGGTAAAGTGTGTAGTTTCTACACCACTAGTGACATCAAATAATACTGCAAAAATTAAAGGGTTAGTTCACCCAAAAATTACAATTCTGTTATTAATTACTCACCGTGTGGAACGACATGAGGGTGAGTAATTAATGACAGAATTTTCATTTTTGGGTGAACTAACCCTTTAAGACTTTAAAAACAGAGTTTCCAAATGGGTTTTCATGCTTCCCTTCCATCTTTGACTTCCATTATTAGGGGAAAACAGTGATTCAAAATCGGTTGAGACAAAGTTGACAGGCCTCAAAAAGCAGATCAATGTTTCCTTGGCAGTTCTTCCTGCACATTAAACTGAGCATTTTCACGCCCTAAATAATTACAAGCATCACCTTTAAACATGGTGTCTAGCCTGACTAACATTGGTGACGGGACACAACAAGGCATCGCTAGCAGCAGCTAGGGAACTGCACATTCGGCAGGATTCCAGATGGTTAGCTGACTCACGGCGTGACTGACTTTCATGTCTCACAATTTTTTGTCTTCTTTTCTGCCTGTAGTTGGGGACACATTCACCCTTAAATTAGACTAGTCTTTCATACAGTCCATCAACTAATTACTTGTAAAAACATGGAGTTCAGCCCATCCTGACCCACTCTCTCGCTCTCTTTTGGACATCTTTTCACTCCATAACACTAACACACAGCAAAATAGCCTCTGCAGCAGATTACAATTGCACTGCAATTTTTGTCTTCAGCTCCCTTGTGAGGGCGTGCCACTGTCAAATATCTTCTTAAAACACCTGTAAGCATGTACAAACACATACAAGCACAAGACGTGCATAAATTCCAAACGCAGCGGTTTTAACACGACTCCCTCCCCTGTTCTGAAACAGCCCGCAATCCCTTTTAAGAGAAGACAAGGAGAGAAAAAACAGGAAAAAGAGAAAATCAGCACAGTTATGACTTCCAGCTGTGGGAACGACTGGCCCGCGAGCAGGAAGTCCAAAGGAAACGCCTTCTTCACATCCCGCTCCTGTGTTCGTTCTTCAAAAATGGGGAGAATTCACTCTCTTTTTCTGCGGCCTGTTTTATTAGTTTATTTTTCAGGATACGTGTGTGTTTTAGGCAGTGCCTTACCTCATATCTTCCAATAAATCACATTCCGTCTGGTGTTTGAGGTGCAGGCGGCCGAGCTGCTCCGTATGCGTGTTCTTCAGTTCCTGTGTCACTTTTACCTGAAGAGCAGAAGACATCATTAGAGGTGAGGAAGAGGATGGCGCGTGCCAGCTGCACAAACACACACAATGTCCCACATGAGCTCATTATTGTGTTTCCAGCTCCAGTCAACTGTACGAGACACGATGACAAATTTACAATCCTTCCAAACAACAAGAGCAGAATTCCCACTAATCAAAGCAGCAGACGGACACAGTTTTATGTTTGATTCCTTCTATAAAAAATACAGAATGTCACTCCACTGTCACAAGCATAATTAAAGCTCAAGTGGGTCATTTTTGGATGTTAAAACTTTTTCCTGTCACAGTTTGGCATGCTGTCATTCAAAACATTGGCTCAACCAATGGCGTGAGTTTGGGGGCGGGACAATCTGACCAGCAGTGTTCAGGGAACCTGTTTGAAAATAGTCTTTTTTTTGACACTCGCTACCTGAAATGAACACACTTTAGCTTTGAACAATTCTATATTACACAATATAACGCTGCTCATCTTATAGTTTAGACTAATATAGATAGATATAGTTCTATAATAGTCTAACCCATAATGCTGGGTACACACTAAAAGATTTTTTAAAATCTTATAAGATCTTTAAAATGTGAGAGACCACAAACATGAGGACAAAAAATCCTAGATTTAACCGTTTTGCTCCTATAGTGTGTGCTGTGCCGCGATGTTCCCCCCACACATCAGGATTTCTGATTGTGGGGGGACATGTTGAATATTTACGATTCGCGATCGGGGTGCCTCTGATGTTCTTCCAAGCAGATTCAGTCACTCTTAACACACCTCACACCACAGGAAAATCTGATAAGATAATCTTTAGAATCAATTATCCAAATCTGTTCTGATGAAGAAACAAACTCTTCTATATTATGGATGGCCCGAGGGTGAGTAAATTCTCAGTTTACTATTTTCTTAAATGCACTTAAAACAATCAAGAGGAACACAATCTCCTCAATGTCTGCATTCAATCACAGGTACTGGTACCTGAACCAAACATGGCTACAAAGAAGGTGCGATACTCAGCTGCCCCACACAGGCAAGTAAAACCCAATGGGACCAGACCAATGAGCCCGGGCAGGTTGACTAATATCTGGGGAGAAACTGTTAATTACAACAGAAGTTCTCCACTTGGCAGGTGAGGAGATAATTGGTTCTGTAACAACTCCCAAAAGGTTAAAGGCAAGGAGAACGGAAAATAATACAGAATGCTCCGCATCCAACTCTACCAGCATCGGCAGGACACAACGTTACACCATAAAACACATGGTTTGTCAAGCGGCTGCACGGCTCTCGTCAACACTTTGAGCTGTACAGGTGAAGCATTATTACTCCGAGATGGAGGAAACACTCACAGCAGCATTTGCGTCAGAGGAAAACAACAAAACAGCACATTTTCCAGGCATTTACTCAGGTCTTTATGGAAATATCCACACTGATGCCAGACACAGATCAGATATTTGGTATGAAAGACACATTTTCTGTCTGACCAGCACATGCACCTTTTAGTCTCACATTTAACCTCTGATTTACACAAACCATTTACTGGAGGCTATCCTGTGTCCTGCATATCTATAGAAAGAGCTAGGCATCATTTATTGCCCATTCAAAAGAGAGGAAACATTATCAGGGTGAACACGACCAGAGCAAACGCATCTTTGTTTAATATTTGCATTTTAAAACGTCGTTTAGCGAAAATAAAGAGGGTTATTGTGGGGTAAACGTGTGCTACATGCTATCTGCCTCCCTTCTTTCTCTTCACAAGACAAAGCAATTGCAAAAAGTCAGACGTCACCTTTAAGGATTTTACACTCTGATGCAATGCTCTGATGATTAGAATGCATAAATGTGTGCGGAATGATGGGAATACAATGGTTTAGCGTGGTAATATTTCACATTCCTCCATACAGCCTGTGGGACACGAGTTTGAAACCCAACACCTCTGCTGTCACCTCTGAGGGAGACAGTAAAACCTCTTTCTGTAGGATATATGAATTTAAACGCATTTTCTCACATGTGCATGACATTTGGACACATTTAAGCCAGATGTGTAACAAAATGTCAGACTGTAGGGTGAGAGAAATGATCGGTGATCCGTCTATTTGACAAAAGCGTGGTGACTCGGTCCAATCTGAGGAAAAACACACACAACAAGACGACTCTCATGGCTGCACGGTTTAACCGTTATCTGAGAACAAGCCAGCCTGAAACACTCATCTATCATCGCTAGAAAAATATCGGATGAATTTCGGGATTATTTGCAACCGCTGCTGCTTTAAAAACAACAATAAAAACAGCACCGCTCGAGAAAACTCTTGAACGTTGTTTCCGTTACATATAAAAACGGATACATTATTTCAAAACAAACCGCGGCTGGATACAAAGTTGCAACTTCGGGACAATGTAACAAATCACATTTAAAAAAACACGTTGTTCCAACGCTGGTTTCTTACCTTTCTTGGCGGAGGCTGCATGTTTGAACATTGGCACAAATGAAGTAAAATCCCAAAGAAATGCTTCCCAGAGCGATCGGGATGGATGATTGAGAAAAGGGGATCAGACTGGGATTTGGATCTGAATTCAGACGGCCATGATGAAGCAGATCCAGTCGGGCAGACGCTCAACAAACACTGCGGATCAGGGAAGAAAGTAATGAAAGAGAGAATATGCCTCCAAAGATGAGTCTCCAACCGTGAAATCCAGCCCAACAGCGCCCCGGATCGGACACACCGAACCCCGCTGGACGAACCCTACTACGGGGAAGGCTTAGCTCATGAATATTAATTACGTAACGGCACGTTCGCTCACTAGGCGAACCCGATTGGCTTAAGATGGCGCGTGGGCAATGGTCAGCTGGTTATTTGAATATTAATGAAGTTATGTGATTGGACAGTTCAAGAATGCGCCAACGGCGAATGGAGTTCATTACTATTCACTAACTAGGCCTTTGCCATAGTAAAGTTCGTACATTTCGCAATCCTAATCATTCTTTATCCAGAGGATGAAAACAAAACAAATTTTGATTTACTTTCGACAGAGTTGCAAAATTAATTATCGACTGTAGAATTTGGTAGAAAATAGATATCAAATGCATAAAATAATTATTCGAACAGTTCTGGAATGTCTAACGCATCTGTAGCATCGACATCTAAAGCCACAAAATCTGCAGGGCTGAACATGAGGCTACACCTTCAAAGATTTATTAGATGTTTCTTGGAATGTGTCATAAAGGTCCTTAAACTTAAAAATTCACTGGATGTGACACAATGATGCATAACAATAATCAGATCTAAGAATCTCATAAAATGGATTCTAATACCTCCTATTTATTTCTAACAGACAGTGATTTTATTCTTTTGATTTTTTCCCCACAATGTAAATCTCTCTGAATAGGCTGGGGCTAGTTGTCACAATGAAGAAATTAATGAAAGAACAGTCAAAACTACTACTCAGACTCTATTATGACTATTTTCTACATGTTAGCGTGATGAAAAACCTGAAATAACTCCAGTGGAAGTCTGAGAATTATATAAAGATCAAAATGCGCGACACAAATGAAATCTCTCTTCTATTTGAGCTTCTTCTTTGCCAGTTCTGTGCACTTTGGACATCAGCTGACTATATGAGGTGCATCCTGGGACACTTTTGAAGCATCTATTGATTGTAGGCCTATCCTTAACACTCGTCTGATCATCCTCATATTTTATTTTATTTTATTTTTTAAAGAAATGTATACATAATCTGCCACTTAAGTTTGTACATTTTAAGGTTTTTAAGATCATGAGAAACATAAATTCAGTCAAGTGTGCCCAAACATTTGTTGTACGTGCAGAGACTGACCACATAAAGTTTAGCTCAGGTTCATAACTCCGCTTACTAAGGGTAATAATTAATACAGTATTGTGAGGCAAGTAAGACAGCAACTGAACACTTTGACGTTCTTTCTTTCCTTCACAGTAACAGAGTCACAGAGGAAGGATGGCGGACCTCGTGTAAATCTGACGAAGCCTGTTTTGTCCTTGTATTGGAACTGTGAAGGTCTCAGATGAATTCAAACTGAGAGGAACAGAGGAACAGGTCAGTACAAAGCTTTGCTGTTTTTTTTGCATTCAGTTCATTAGGTTTTGTCAGTGTGTCAAATATTTTGTTGTATTTGTACTATAAAAACAGTTTGTCAGGAAACCAAGCAACATGCCTCATGTGTTAACATCTAAACTATGGTTTTATTCAGGCTACTGTATATCCCATATGAAATCAGCCTGATTACTTTAGATAACGTATTTGAAGAACATAACAAAAAGTATCATTTAAAACAGAATGATCAACAGCACAATACTAAGAATCCTTTTTTTCAAAGAAAATTGCTATATATTTTAGAACATATATTCCCTGAACGAATGAATTTCCAGTTTCTTTTGGGTTGTGTGAAATTCTCTTCACTGTACTGTTGGGCAAGACGTTAATTATTGATAATTAGCATACGCCTTTCTCCTTTGCCAAACTCTGCAGGGTTCTCGCCAAGGGCACTATTCTGAAACATGTTAAAATGCAAAGCATGGTGTTTTTTTTCAGTGTTATTGATTTGAATAGATTACTGAAACATAATCTTGATAAACAGATGGGATTTCAGTTGTAACCTTAAAGAAATAGTTCACCCAACAATGAAAATCTTTTGGAAATCACCCTCAGGCCATCCAAGATGTAGATGAGTTTGTTTCATCATCTGAATCAACATTGACTTATATGAATCAACACTGACGGAAAATTATAAGTTTGTGCTGGAATGACTAGGCAGGAGCAACCATCAGGAACTCTAAAATAAACTTGGTTACAGGAAATATGGCACTGATAACAACAACGTTATGAGTTAAAGGAAAAGTTCAGCCCAAAATGAAAATTTGCTGAAAATACTCACCCTCAGGCCATCCAAGATGTAGATGAGTTTGTTTCTTCATCAGAACAGATTTAGAGAAATGTAGCATTGCATCACTTGCTCACCAATGGATCCTCTGCAGTGAATGGGGGCCGTCAGAATGAGAGTCCAAACAGCTGATAAAAACATCACAATAATCCACAAGTAATCCACACCACTCCAGTCCATCAGTTAACATCTTGAGAAGTCAAAAGCTGCTTGTTTATAAATAACAAATCATTAAGAGTTTTTTTTTTTACTTCAAACAGCTGCTTCCTAAAAATGAGTCCATAATCCATACTATTGCTTCCTCCAGTGAAAAGGATGTCTCATCTGAATTGAAGTATTGAGAAATATTGAGAAATATTCACAGATTAAACACCATTTAGAAGCGAAACACAGCTATTTGGACTCTCATTCTGACGGCACCCATTCACAGCAGAGGATCCATTGGTGAGCAAGTGAAGTAATGCTAACTTTCTCCAAATTTGTTCCCATGAACAAACAAGCTCATCTATTTTTTGAGTTAGCCTGAGGGTGAGTACATCTTAAGCACGTTTTAATTTTTGTGTGAACTATTCCTTTAAAGTGACTGTTATAAACCTTCCTCCCAGCAGTCATGCTGTGTGAGGCTTCCAGAATGATTGACATATTATTTATTGGCTGACGCTGTGGCCTATAAGAGCAGGCTGAGGCATGTAAACACACCCACAGCGGATATATGCAGAATAAACAGGCAGAGGTAAAGCAGGTCTATGTAGGTATGCAAACTGAAAGGAGGCACATCTGTTGCTGAAGGAGCCACTGAAAGTATCTGTGTGAGTTGCTTTTAATTTTGCATGATTCTTTAACATCAGTATAACATGCATTACTATTTGTATCATTAAGTTTTTTAATGAGCTTGCACTGTAAAATGATTGTCAATATAAAAAAAAAATAAAAAATCAATCCAAAGAGAGAGCAACTAAATTATGCAATTCATAAAAGTCACAATCTGTCTGCTTAACATAAAACTGTTGAGATGTCTAATAGCTTTTGTTCAGTAGTTTGTTACATCAAATGTCATTAGACGCAGATATGATCTATAACAAACATTGAACGACGTTCTGAGGAAATTCTAAGTGAGTTCTCAGCTACTTTATGGCTTTATTCAGTGCATTGATCGATATGTGTTGGTCTGTGTCATTAATGAAAGCACAGTAAGGGGTGTGTGATGACCAGAACAAGCATTTAGTGCAACTTTAAAAGCTCATTTTCTGCATTGGGCTTTGAAAAACAACTGGAAACACTTGTATGCTGATTGATATATACTAGCTAATGCATGCTGTTGTTTTTTTTGTTTTTTTTTACAAAATGTCTATCAAAATTCTAACTTAAATGCACAACTAGGTTTATAAATTTATCAATAAATCCATGAATCAATCTCATTAATTTTAACTTATTAAATATTGCTTGTTTGACAGATTTTATGTACACTGAACAAAATTATAAACGCAACCAAAGGAGAAGTGCTCACTAACACAGATTTAGACAGATTTGTGAACAATATTTGAGAGAAATAGGCCTTTTGTGTACATAGAAAAAGTCTTAGATCTTTGAGTTCAGCTCATGAAAAATGGGGGCAAAAACAAAAGTGTTGCATTTATATTTTTGTTCAGTGTATATAATTTGTATACATTGTCCCCTCAGTCCTGAATTTCACATCTTATTCTTCAGATATGATTGATTTCATTGTCTTTCTCTCTGACAGATCTGAATCAGAATGGCAATATTTAACAACACAACCACAACTAACATCAGCGATCGTTATCACTGTAAGATAGAAGAACACTTCAAGTACATTCTCCTCCCGGTGAGTTACTCTCTGGTGTTTGTGTTCGGTCTGGGGTTGAACATCACGGCCATGTACGTCATCTTGTTCCGAACCAAACACTGGAAGCCCAGCACCATCTACATGATCAACCTCAACGTCTGCGACACGCTTTACGTCCTCACTCTGCCGTTCCTCATCTACTATTACGCTGATAAGAACGACTGGCCGTTCGGTGAGCTGATGTGTAAGCTGATTCGCTTTCTCTTCTACACAAACCTCTACGGGAGCATCCTCTTCCTCAGCTGCATCAGTCTGCACCGGTTTTTAGGCGTCTGTCATCCAGTGCGCTCTTTGTACTGGATGAACGGCCGTCGCGCTCGTTTGGTTTCTGTGGGAATATGGGTGATCATTCTCATCTTACAGGCACCCATTCTTTATTTCTCCAGGATGAATAATAACAGTGACATGAAACCACAATCAACGGTTTGCTATGACACCACAAGCAAGGAGCTCTTCAATGACTTTATTGTTTACAGCTCGGTGGTGATGTTCCTGCTTTTTGTCATACCTTTTGGGGTGGTGCTGGTCTGCAACGGCCTGATGGTGAAGAAACTTCAGGAACCCGGTATTGGTGGAGGTCCAAAGTCACAGCGCTTTAAGCAGAAGTCGGTGAAGATGATCATAATTGTGCTTCTGGCTTTCATGTTGTGCTTCTTGCCTTTCCACGTGAACCGCAGTATATACTACACCTTCCGTTACCTGGACAAACATGTGAGCTGCTCGATGCTGGAGGCTGCCAGCATGGCCTACAAGGTCACGCGACCTTTGGCCAGTGCCAACAGCTGCATCGACCCCATCCTTTACTTCATGGCAGGACAGGGCTTCAGAAGCAGCATCAAGAACAAGAGAAGTAAATCAAGATCTGAAAATAGGAAATCACCCTCAACCTCTTTATAGTGTGCTTGAAGGAAAACGAAATGTAATGTAAAATGTTTTTGAATGTTGATGAAATGTCTGAATACAAAAAACAAATCTTAAAAGTAGCTCCTAATAAGGAACCATTTGGTGTTGTATAAATAGAAGGACCTTGTAAAATTTTATAGAACGTGAAGGACAATATTGCTATATATCTGCTCTTTGACCAGAGAACATGCTGCGTTCTATTCATGCTGCATAATGGTGGCGAAGTTCTAAACTCCGCTTCTGTTTAGGAACCTTGCAAACTGACACTGTGCCTGAAGATTCATGGGAATATAGGTTAATTAAGTTTTTATGAAAAGGTGTGTCAGGACTGTTAGTATCAGCACTACACTCACTGGAATTTGGTTCAGTTCCAGGATATCGTTCCAGGACACGAAATCAGATAGAGCTGTCTTAACATGCCTTTGATGAGATCGGCGAGTCAAGACAGTTGTTATTGTCAATTAAAACTAAAACTGAAAGTAAAAATATTAAAAACTGAAATAAAGCTGAAACAAATAAATAAATATTAGATGCAAAACTTCTAAAACTTAAACAGAAATTAGAAATGTCACCTTGGGAATTAAATGTTTCTTTTTAAAACTAGAATTGAAATAAAACTAAATTGAAGCTAGAAATATTTAAACATAAAATGACTAAAACTTAAAATAAAATTAAAATAAAAACTATAGATAAATAAAAAAAAACATAAAAGAAAAGTTCATTCATAATGTTAATACTATAATACTATATAAATAACATTAAAATAAGACTAAGTTCATCTTCAATTCAAACACAGCATTGCTGAATCAGAGAAAACTGCATGTCAATAGATTCATTAACAATGATATTGATGGTAAAGGAGAGGTTGAACATAGATAACATTTCTTTTGAGCTATAATTGTTTAAAGTGTCTAAACTAATAACGGGCTGTGTGATTTATAGTTTTATATTCATTGCAGTGATAATAGAAAAAAATCTAAGAGGCTGTTTGTCATCCATCTATTTGTTATTGTGTCTTATCAAATCATGTACTTTTATCAGCAAAGTAAAAACAAGCAAAAAAATAAATAAAATTGTTGTAAAAGAATTGGGATTTTGGATGCAATAGGATATAGACTGCACATAAAGTCAATCTGTCTATGCTTGGTCGAATATATGTTGTTGTGTAGGACAAGACCTGTTATAGTTTTCAAGAAAATAAACATATGAGTGGCTTACTTGTAGATGTCTCTGCTTATTAAGCTGTGACAGGAAAGTATTTTAAGTTACATGGGACACTTCAGCTTTAAAGATGATCTGGTTATAGAATGCGGTCACTTCTGTAAATAACCCAACTGTGTGTGAGCATAACCGTATTAAAGATAAAATATTAAGACTTGTTTTAAAGAATATACTTTTTCTTGTTTTAAACAAACCTAACAAATTATGTTTGTGCTTAAAACAAGAAAATGAATCAATAAATAAGCTATCGATAAATAAATGTCTGAAGATATATGTGTAAATATTAAGAAAACTGTACATCATGTGGTTTAAATACCAAGAAAATCAATAAATGTGTTATATAAATAACTACTTTATGTAAATAAGTAGCCTGTACACTTGAGGTGATATCATCCGTGTCCATGCTTTCACGGGACATTAAACCCATGACATTGGCATTGCTAGCACCATACAATACAATTTCAATTTAAACCACATGAACAGTGACTTTTCTCTGGTCAGTTACTGTCATTCTGAACATACAATAGCAGTATTGTTTGAAATGATAAACTGGCACTTTTTAAAGATGGAAATCATATTAGATAGTTGTATAAGGGTGAAGTTTAATAATATATGTGCTACTTTGGTTTAAGCAAATGTTGACATTTTCTGTCATCCTGGTTTGCAGGATGTTGTAAAATAAAAACTGGCAATTTATTAAGAAATTTCAGGTGTTTCTTCAATTCTTTTTCTTTGTCTAATCGAACTGTTTCAAACGAAACATGTTTTCTTTAGAAATAGATAAAGTTTTCATCTTTTTAATTTGTAATTACAGTATTACTTTCCATCCAGCACTTTCAGAAATAAAGGTGCAGAACTGTCACTGGGACGGTAATACTGTATGTACCTTTAAAGTATTATATGTATAATTTGGTGGTAAATAAAGCACACAATTTTATTTTTATTTATTTTAAATTTTTTTTAGCTTTTGTACCTTTGGCCATTTTACTTTACATCACCCTACATTAGCTAAACATTCCTATACTGTAACTTATGTCATTGCATTGCTTGCACATATGTGTATGTTAGTCTAAATTTGGAACAATATTAGGGGCAGACTGCCCCTAATAAGTTAGTCATCAAATTTAGTTTTTTTAAACTGGTCATATTTTTTTTAATTTGGTTACATGAAAATATAGCTTAGTCTAAGTTTAATCCAAAAAACAAGACTGATTACCCCTTGGCTAACTGCTAGTTGAGCAGACTAGTTCTTTAGTCTTAATGTAGAGGCTAAGTTTATGCAACTGGACTCTTGTCACTCTTATCTAATTAACCAACCCGATCTCATGAAAGTGCGTATAAATAGTACGCCAAATAAAAACGAAAACTCCAAAGTCCATTTTTTCGTAACAATTCCACGAGTTTTCGTTTTTATTTGGCGTACTATTTATACGCATTTTCATGAGACCGGGCTCAATTAACTGTAATGAAGCAAAATGTCTAACGTTAACTTAAACAGTGACTCTGTCATGGACATGGTTTAGAAAACCTAAACCCGATGGTAAACCACTTACTTCAAATAAGCAATGAGGTAAACCGGACGAGAAGCACCACGCCGTCATGTTCTCATGTTAAGGAAGAATCAAACATCTAATCTCTGAAACTAATTACCTCACAGGCAAAAAGTTCACCAGGCCTAATGTATAATAGAAAATTTCTATACAAGCTCTTCCAGCCTAGGGTGAAGTCATTATGCAATTGGAAAACGATGTGAGTGGCGCCAAAGACTTTAGATATACAGAACAAAGACGGTGCACTATTATTATTTTATGAATGGGAGAGAATCCAATGCGCAATATGGCGAAGACCCGCCTTCAAAATAAAAGAGCCAATTACTGCAGCTGCTGTTAGAAACTCCAATAATTGCGAGTTCCCAGTATATACTTTTAACCGGAAAAGTCTCCCAAGTTGGAGCTCTGACTCAAATCTCAACAACTCCAACTTCAGAGTCCAATATGGCTGCTCAGTGCATCAACAGAAGAGAAACACTAATAATATATTGTTTATTAGCACTTGTGTTTGTCTGTGTGTCAGTAAACTCAGTGGTGCACACAGTAGGCCTACTATCCAGCCTCTGTTTGTGGATATGATACTGTGGCGTTATCTGTGCAAAAATACCAAAAGACTTTGGTGGCACGTCATGATTTTGAACAGCTCTGTGCTTCTATATTCTATATAATATTAATCAATGTTAATATTCTCTTAATATACAATTTTAATACATCAACACATCAAAATAAATACTTACTTCTCATGAGGTGAAATTAAATGGACCTTTTTCGCATTTCCGGGTTTCTCAGTAGAGGAAGTCATCGGGTAAACTTCTATAGCGGCAAATGGGAGACTTCATCAAATATATATTTTTTGTGTTTCCATTTGGTCAAATAGCAAAAGAAAAATGACAAAATAGTGAACTAGAGTGGGACTGATAACGGCAGACAGAAGAAAAAGCAATGTCAAGTTTACCTTCACTCCAAAACACACTGTATTAGAAACACCCTCACAGCAGCGATACCTAGCATTGGTATAGAGTGTTAGAAATGTACATTGTACATACAATAAAAAAAAAAATGAATATATTAAAAACTTTGTGATGCTGATGACTGTTAAAACGTGTCATCACAGTCTGTAAAACTGGTCCATCAACAAACCAGCAGACCAGCAGCAAATTAAATTTTGAGGTAGCATCCAGGATACCCAATCAGATGTGCCACCGTCACTGTTCATAATGCAATCTGTTTACGTATTGCTTATTAAAATAGCTGGTAGTACATTCCATTCCAAACACAGGCTGATTTGAGTTATTGCTGACAAACCAATAGCTCAACCAGCTCAACCAGAAGCGTTTTTGGAAACCTGTTTACCTCTAGTGGAACTTCTTGAAAAAAAAACATATGGAGTGATTGATAGGCCATTGACTGATGCACTGACCAATGTGAGCAGGCTTGAGGCGTGTTGACACGAGTAGTCCCGCCCACAATGAAGAAACCCAGCATGAACAGGCAGAGGAAGAGCAGAACTGTGCAGGTTTGAAGAGCTTGAGGGGACATTCCTGAAAAAATCTGCTGAAAATATGTGAGTATGTGACGTACTTTATTCTTTGCTTTTCTTTTGCATGTTGACAATCATGTCTAATGTGTAACTTACAAAAATATGCAATGTATGGACTTCACTGTGATAGATGAAACTATCAAGATGTGTTAGTCTGTGGAATATATACTGCATTTTTACATTTATTCATTTAGAACAGTGGTTCCCAACCCTGGTCCCGGAGGCACCCCAACACTGCACATTTTGCATGTCTCCTTTCTCTGACACACCAATTTCAGGTCTTGAAGTCTCTATTAATGAGCTGATGATTTGAATCAGGTGCGTTTGATTAAGGACACATGCAAAACATGCAGTGTTGGGGTGCCTCCAGGACCAGGGTTGGGAACCACTGATTCAGAAGAGGTCTCTCTCCAACGTGACATCTAAATAATGAATGTTACGACACCAACGATTCATCCTAAAAACACTGTAACATTAGACAAAAGTCAAAACTGTAAGGTTCCGAAAAGGTTAAAACTTTAAAAAGTATGCAGTTTATGAAATTCTGAATTCTAAAAAGACTTGCTTTAAGATTCCTAGATTCTCAAATCCTGCTAAATAACATGATCAGGTTTTGGTTATGGCAGCATTTGATAATATATAATTTGTAATTAAAAATATTTCTTTATTTTTAAAGGTTAAAGTGTGGGAAGTGCCTGGAGGCTTTTTGTGAAATTAGCCGTCATTGAAACATTATCTGAGAAAGTTCTTAGGAAATTCTCAGGAGGTTTTCAAGATACTCTGTGGTTGATTTGCTTCATTGATTGATATGATGCACTATTCTCTGGCATAAATGAGAGTGCTGTTAAACTGTGTGATTAGCAGAAAAAAACATCTGTACTTCTTCATAAGCTCATCTGTTCGTCCCCTGAGTTTGGAAGAAACCATTTGAAATTACTTCAACACTCTGTTAAGAACGATGTTCCAGGAATATTAGTATAGGCTGTCATATGCACAACAGTATTAATATGGGTGTGTGCAGTTTGTGGACATTTACCACCTCTTAGAGATGTACATGTGTGGTGTATGTATAGGAGCCCAGACAGACGCCACAATGAACACTTGTTCCATTTAACTATTGCAACATGACATCCAGTTTTTCAAGCTAGATCAAGATCTATCGCACTATGCAAGACCAGGCTTGGGAAGCAATGAGATGCTTGGAATGATGTTACAAAAACAGATTATCAATATATTTATATTTTTATTTGCTTCCTTACAATTAAAGGAATAGTTCAGCCAAGTGTACTGTGGGATTACAAATTTAAGAATCTGTTTAAAATATGCTGATCCTATGTTCTGACATAGCATCACATGAAAAACTAAGGTGAAGTACATTGTATTTAGCATTTAAGGTAAATTACATCAGACAAATGATTATGTTAAGTTTGTAGCAAGAGGTTCCTGTCTGTTCCTGTTCTCTTATTGTTAGTCAAATGAACCAGATTACTGAGATTATCACCTTTTGTTTGTAATGGCTCTTGGTGCCTCTGCCCCAGTCTTTGAGTAGTTATGCTGATTGGAATAGTACTGTCAGACTGATTGGATTAGCACCTATGCATTTGAATGACACTGTTATGCTGATGAGATCAGGGATGGAGAAATTCCGGTAACGGGCTGATTCCTGTATTGCATTTGCATGCTTTGTTTAGATTGTCTCCACCTCTATGTATCCCTCCCCCTTGAAAGGTATAAACTCTACTGTGCTGAGCTATAGTCAGACTTGGATGACTGCAGCGACGCTCGAGTCCTCAATAAAGAGTGACTTCTGTATGAAACATATCCCAACGTCTCCTGGTCTCT
>NW_015537936.1:358689-359191 GCF_001515605.1 Sinocyclocheilus anshuiensis | reverse complement strand
TGGGTGCCGTCAGAATGAGAGTCCAAACAGCTGATAAAAACATCACAATAATCCACAAGTAATCCACACCACTCCAGTCCATCAGTTAACATCTTATGAAATGAAAAGCCGCATGTTTGTAATAAAAAATACATCATTAAAGTCTCAAATCCAAAGAGATATTCTATATAAAAGTTAAGTCAACCATGCCTACCTAAAACGGCTCGTTCTAACACACCCCCATGTCTATGTCACGATGTGGGAAGATTTGCATAAATGTTCACGCAAAGAAAGAAGGTAACTTTTATTCTCGCTGTAGTATTGTTGCTGCCGCCATGTCGTAAAGACGCGTGTGTGTTTTATTGTGAAAGCGAAACTACTTTGCTTAGTCTTCCAAAAGAGGACGTATCCGCTTCGTCATGCCTAGAGCTGATCCGTGCTGGTCGCTGAGGAAATCAACTTCGCGCTGTGGATCGCCAGATTGGCTTTCACCGTGGACGAAGCGGAGTCCAGCCCGGGGTCG
>NW_015537936.1:357078-357381 GCF_001515605.1 Sinocyclocheilus anshuiensis | reverse complement strand
GCTGTGTGTTTCGTTGTGAAAGCGAAACTACTTTGTTTGGTCTTCCAAAAGAGAACGATATCCGCTTCGCGCTGTGGATCGCCAGATTGGCTTTCACCGTGGACGAAGCGGAGTCCAGCCCGGGGTCGTCACATGTGGTCGCTGCAAGCCCTCCGGCCGCGCCGTTCTCAAGCCGGCCTCTGCTCACTCAAGCCCGCCGTGTGTGACGCTGTGTTTCCTTGTGAAAGCGAAACTACTTTAGTCTCCAAAAGAGGACAAGACTAGAAATTAGTGGTTAAGTTGTATTTACAACACTGTTCCAGA
>NW_015537936.1:338753-356704 GCF_001515605.1 Sinocyclocheilus anshuiensis | reverse complement strand
TTTCAGACCGATGAGTTTTGTAAAAATCGACGCGTTTCAGAAAGGCGGGGCATAGAGGAGAAACAATAATGCACAGTATGTGGGAACTAATGACCTTAAACCGCATGAACACATTTCATTACACCAAATACACAAAATAATGTTATTTTTATCATATGACCCCTTTAAAACTGATTGGTTACCAACATTCTTCAAAATATGCCCTTTTGTGTTCAACAGAAGAAACCCATACAGTTTTGGACCAACTTGAGTACATGACAGCATTTTTTATTTTTGGGTGAACTATCCCTTTAATGGTCCTATAAACAGACTTTTTTTCTTTTGTTTTTGGGGTGAAATACAACATGAATAAAGGTCTTGACAGGTTATATGACATTCATCCTGATATATTTTCCTAACCAATTCACTGCTGAAAAAAACTTTTATTGTGTGGCAGCTTAGCCATTATTTGTTAACGTAGAGAATATGCGTTGAAGATTAGTTGATATTGCTTTGTTATCTGTATTTGCAGGTATAATGAAAGTACATTAATATCGCTTTGTAAATTTAAGATATGATTTCATCCTCTTATTCTCTGACAGATCCGGATCAGAATGGCTATGATGAATGTAAAGTTACAGAATGTAACTAATGATAGTAGTCAGTACCGTTGTGAGTTAAAAGAACACTTCAAGTACATTCTCCTCCCGGTGAGTTACTCTCTGGTGTTTGTGTTCGGTCTGGGGTTGAACATCACGGCCATGTACGTCATCTTGTTCCGAACCAAACACTGGAAGCCCAGCACCATCTACATGATCAACCTCAACGTCTGCGACACGCTTTACATCCTCACTCTGCCGTTCCTCATCTACTATTACGATAATAAGAACGACTGGCCGTTCGGTGAGCTGATGTGTAAGCTGATTCGCTTTCTCTTCTACACAAACCTCTACGGGAGCATCCTCTTCCTCAGCTGCATCAGTCTGCACCGGTATTTAGGCATCTGCCACCCGATGCGCTCTTTGTACTGGATGAACGGCCGTCGCGCTCGTTTGGTTTCTGTGGGAATATGGGTGATCATTCTCATCTTACAGGCACCCATTCTTTATTTCTCCAGGGTGAGACTTAATGGTGACGATTGGGTCTGTCATGACACCACCATCAACGAGCTCTTCAATGACTTTCTGGTCTACAGCTCGGTGGTGATGTTTCTGCTTTTTGTCATACCGTTTGGAGTGGTGCTGGTCTGCAACAGCCTGATGGTGAAGAAACTTCTTGATCCCGGCGATCTCAGAGAACCAATGTCACAGCACTCAAAAAAGAAGTCGGCGAAGATGATTATCATTGTGCTTCTGGCTTTCATGTTTTGCTTCTTGCCTTTCCATGTGAACTGCAGTATATATTACACCTTCCGTTACCTGGACAAACACGACTGCAACATAATACGACTCTCCAACAACATCTACAAAGTCATGCGAACTCTGGTCAGTCTCAACAGCTGCATCGACCCCATCCTCTACTTCATGGCAGGACAGAGCTTCAGAAACAGCATCAACAAGAAATCAAGCATAAAGTCTGAAAAATTCCCACTCAACATTACAGTAAAAATGTCTTTATTTCATAGAATGACTATACGTCCTTTTTTCCTAGACATGTCCTAGCCAGGATTTCTAAATTGCCTAAAATGTTCGGTTTTGGCTTTGTTTTTATACTTGCTAAAACGAATAACTGAAAAGTAGTTTGACCAATAGCATGCAGGCATAGTGCATAATTGACCAATCGTGGCATCCAAGAAGGTGGGATCTACAGAAAACGGTCAAAGAATGCAATGCAAATACATGTATAACGTAGCCTATGAGGACCGCAGAGAGAGCAGCAATAGGAAAACAAAGCCAAAACCCGGACATTTTAGGACGTTTAGAAATACCGGCAAGGATCTGCGAGGCAAAATAGGGCTTTTCACACTGCGCTTAACCTATCGTCATTAGAGGAATGCTTCACACATGTAGCTAATTTAAAAGTGAGGTTAGCACCGTTTTTACCCGGTGAGCAAGACACCCAATCGCTTGCCTCACCTGTGAAAAGGTGACGGAAAATGTGTCAATTGGAGTGAAGAGGCCGTTTTATTATCTCCTATATAATACGTAGCTGATTTAAATCTTATATATATATAGCTGCCTTCACGCCATGTCATAATTACTTCCAAGTCCGCAGTTTTAGCGATCTCTCCCCACGCTATTTCCACAAAGGGGGATCTCGCGTAGCCAGACCTTCAGTCTGACTGCAGAAGGTCTGGGATCCTTGGCCGCTTTCAATGGGCTAGTCCCACCCAAGAGGCCATATGACTGACAGGTAAAGAAACTAATCGTTGCGTTTTGTGGGTGATTCTATAATTGGAGATACATTTGGCATTTCATAAAGTAAAAAAAAACAAACTGTTCCCTAACAGAAATTCTTTCCAGTATCTTATTCAAAACATATTCAATTGCAATAATTCAGTGCTTGCCAAACACAAGTTACTTCCTTGTTTTACTTTTAAAGTCACCATGAAACATATATCAGAGTGAAACGGCATCTGAAATGAGAGGGCGGGACTTGATTTCACACAGAGAAAGAGAGAGAGAGAGAGAGAGACTGCCTGAATGGTTAAGTCATATTCATGAAAAAAATTAGTTTGCAATGTCCTAAGAGTAATGTTGTGGTAATATCCTAATATCTTTTCAATGTTTAGGGGTAACGTACTCCCTCATGACTGGTGTCAGTGCTTTTCCCCCTGTCCTTTATCCCAGCGTTTACCCCTCACGTCACTAGCTCCGCCCTTGCACCATAGCTCGTGACCGGAAGAGAAGATGAGTCGTTTTGAGGGGGAGGGGAGGTTAACGTTTTTGATTAAAGATTAGGAGGGCACATGAATTAAAAAAAAAGAATGAAGTGCATGGATAAATTATTTATAATAAACACTACAGTATTCCATTAAAAAATAAGAATTTTCCATTTTGATTTCATGGTGACTTTAATGAAAAAACAGATGTCTTTATGGTATTGTTTGTCAACTCTGTTACGGACAAATTAGGCAATGTGTAGAAATAACAATAAATCATAAAAGGAAAAATCCTTCTTGTATCATCAGACAAACAGTCCTTACATTCCAACATTTGGAACTGAGATAATATTTCACCTATGCACACCATAAAAAAAAAAAAAAATGCCTATGCCTTCAAAGGATTGTCCACTTGGAGCAAATATTTTTCATCTGAAAATGTATTATATACAATATCCAATAAAAAATGTTTTTGAAATATTATAAGGTTGCATAATATCTCAATAATGTTTATGAGGTTTTAAACAACAATTGTATTGTTTTTTTGTGAAAATAGTTCATAAACAGAGTTGACCCTTTAAGTAACAGAATTGACAATTATCCGGTGGACTTTCAATTCTGTTGCACTATTGTCTGCATTGTTACTCTACCTTGGTAACAGAATTGACCTTTTTTTTTTTTTTGCCAAAAACTCCACTTGCTAGCATAAATGCTAAGAGCATATGGCACTAATGAAATCATGATTAAAATACCTTTAAATAACCCAATGTGTGATCAGTAATACATTTTGTTTTCCTTTTGATATTGTGGTTAACAGTGTTGACATTCTTCAAAATAACTCTTGGTATAAGAATTTTTTAGATTAAAATATTTTCTCAGAGAGAGCACACATACTTTTTAGTGCTTCAGATCTTATCAGTGAGGGAAAGTGACATAATTTCCTGTATCGTACATAGCTGTGGGAGATAATTCCACCAATTTAAAGGCAAAATATGGTACGGTAACAGAGTTGACCCAAGATTTATTGACACATTTTTATAAGAAAAAAGTTATTTTTAAACAATTTAATGTTGTAGAATTAAGTAAATGAATGAAATATTACAAAAAGAAAAGTACAGTAAAATATTTTGATTACACATCACATGATGGAAAAAAATGCACTGACTAATTCGGACAACAAGAAATCATGATTTTGAGTTATTTAATACACTTTTTACACAAATTATTATATTGTTATTGACTGTAACATCTTGTAATTCATACCAATAAGTAACAAATTATTAAAATAAGTAAAAATATAACCATTTAAAGAAAAGCAGAAAAAAATAATGACTTCGGACACCAAATGTATACCTGCAATTATAGAATCACCCTTATGCCAACCCATGTTTAGGGAGGTGGAAATGTCCCCACAATAACAGACCGGTGTGTAAAACTCTTGGACATATTTTAAAGATTCTATGCTGCCAACTTGAAATATTTCATATACTTTTGAAAATCCAGCGTTTAGATGATCCTGATACGTGCTCATCATCACAGTTCCAATTTAGTGTGCGATATCTGCATCAGACGTTCTGCCAACAGTCCGTGGGCATGACATCTGAGGCTGAGATTACAATTGGGCTAGTTTTGAAAAGCAGTTGACCCTTCGCAAAAACCCGCCCTCCTTAGTTACTGTTGCTATGTCCGACAAGTCATGCCTCTCTCACATTACACATCATGTTCTCACACAGTAAAAAAATACGGAGCAAAGAGGAAACTGACAACAAGCCGACAGACAAGACGGAGCAGGTTACTTCTGGTATGAAACAAGGTCTCAGCTTTAAAATATTGTCTTTTTTTAAAGAAATTCAAACAATAAATACCATTTTGTGGCTCTTTAATGTGTCGTGACAGATCGCTGTATTGGCACACGTGAACCGATCGTCTTTTCATATTTACTTAAAGCACGAAATAAACATGAATGAACATCATAACGTATTTTATTTCAACCGCGAAGGATGTCAATACACACAATTTTTCAAGTTTAAGTCCACCAAAGTTAATCTACTCTCCCATCTGATTTGTTTGTCGGGCAAGATGGCGGATTTGGCGTTTTGATTGGTCCGAACGCCTGTCAGTCAAGCTGTTTGCAAACGGTCAATTGGGCTGGTTTTGTTTCGCAGACCTGGCAACCCTGTTTCCAAGTCATCAGACTCAGAATTATGCGTTATACGACTAAATTTCGCATGCTCAAAGTCTAGTGTGACCGCGGCTTAATTAACTATTTAAAGTGTGAAAAGCCCTACTGTTTACTGTGTTACTGTAACAATTTCCTGGTAATCATCAGGTTATTGCATATAATCCGTCCGACAGCATGTTAGATCAGAATAGTGTGCTAGTATACTGAAAATGCTATAGCTTATACTGTTTTTTTTTAGGTTGATACATTTAGCCATTGCTAATGCTTAAAAATGCAAAAGCACATTTTAAACCACTGTTCAAAGAAGTTTGGGGTCAGTAAGTTTTTTTTATATTTAATATTTAATACTTATTTAATATTTAATACTTTAATTGAGCAAGGATGCATTTGATTAATCAAAAGTGACCGTAATAACCTTTTAAATGTAGTGTTACAAAAGATATTTGAAATAAATGCTGTTCTTATGAACTTTCTATTTATCAAAGAACCCTGAAAAAATGTCTCACGGTTTCCACAGAAATATGAAGCAGCACATACGTTTTCAACACCAAGAAGAAGAAAAAGAAGAAGAAGAAGAAGAAGAAGAAACGTTTCTTTAAGCAGCAAATCAAATCAGCATATTAGAATGATTTTTGTACAATCATGTTACACTGAAGACTGGAGTAATGATGCTTTGCATACATGTTACAGTGTATTCACACAGAAAACGGTTATTTTTAATTGTTTTACTGAATTTTTGATCAAATTTATGCAGCCTTGGTGAGCAGATTTTTTTTTTCTTTTTCAAAAACATTTAAAAAATCTCACCAACCCCAAACTTCTGAATGGTATATTACCAGAAAAATCATCACAAATATACAGCATGGAGATGCAATGCATTTAATATCAGTCTATATAAATGAAGAGATGTAAAAATGAATTTCCACATCTCTGATACTGCAGTAAAGTTCTTTATTGCAAGAGTATAAATCTCAAGAAAAAACAACATTATTATTAGAATAATAAATAAGAGCAACAACAATACAGTGCCGAGTTTCCCCTTACCTTTTCATCCTAGTTGATCTTTGCAAAGTAAGGTATAACAACAATTTATGTCTCTAGCTATAACTGAGTATGCAAACAAACACGTGTGTATTGTATACAAATTCACTTTATATAAAATGTGCATGTAAATGTAACAAAACTGTGACGCTACCCTTGAGTAGCCTTGCCTGTAGCTTGCCTTGACTACTTCTGAACTACAAATAAATACAATGGAAGAAGGAAATTATGAAATAGAGTAATATTTCATAATATACATTTTTCAATTACCTCAGTAAGTTGTGACGAAACTTTCATGAAGACACGAATTTCACAATTCGTGAAGCTGAGCTGAGGACCGTAACCATTCAGTATCATTTCATTATTTGAGGTTTTGCACAATCTGTACCGCACCACATGCATCGACTCATTCAGCTATAAATGCAACAGCTCTTCATGTTTCTCTGAGGACTGATGAACACTCAGCTATATCCTGTAAGATGAAGATGCATGACACCAACATGTGCGTCATGAGCGTTCACACTGCAAACCAAACTCAACAACTTAAATTTTATGCTTAAATGTGGTTTTTTTTTTTTTCAGGTTGGACAGACACTGAAAAAATAATTTTCGTACTATCTAAACTTTCTTAAATCAAGATACATTTAATTGAGAAGCAGAAAGACTTGACAAGAACAGAACAAATATCTGTCAGTGTGGAAAGAAAAATAAACCTGATTTAAAGGGTTAGTTCACCCAAAAATGAAAATTCTGTCATTATTTGACAGAATCTCACCAACTGGTGAGAACTGTAATGTTCACAAGTCCAGAAACGTAGCAAGTAGAACTCTAAAATAATCCATGTGACATCAGGGGTTCATCCGCAATTATACGAAGCTATGAGAATACTTTTTGTGCGAAAAAACAAACAAAAAACACTTTATTCAGCAATTCGTCTCCTCCACATCACCCTGGTGCCATTTTGGAGAATATCCGCTGGACGTAAACGCGGATACGCTGCTGTAAAGGTTTTTTTTTTTTTTTTCACACAAAAAGTATTCTCATAGCTTCATATAATTGCGGATGAACCCCTGATGTCACATGGATTATTTTAGATCTCCTTGCTACGTTTCTGGACTTGTGAACATTTCAGTTGTGTTGCTGTCTATGGGAGGGTCAGACAGCTCTCAGATTCCATCAAAAATATCTTAATTTGTGTTCTGAAGATGAACGAAGGTCTTACGGGTTTGAAACGACACGAGGGTGAGTAATTAATGACAGAATTTTCATTTTTGGGTGAACTAACCCTTTAATGAGAGAAAAATTCTTATCCCATTGACAGATCATTTTTCTTGCGATATCTGGTCTTAAATCTATGCATTTTTATTTTTATATGTCACTGTTGACAATTTCAATTTATATATAAAAAAATATATTTTTGCACCTTTGTGAATAGTACTACTTGATAAAGTTAATAAATTATTTAAAAATTCATGCAAAAGGAAGTTAGTTATGCAGTTATGATGAATATAAAGTTTGATTTAAAAATCTCGTAAATTCTAACCACAACTGTTCACACTGAAATCACACACAAAAAAATCTGATACGTAACATATTTCCATTTATGTCAGATTGAGTGTTGTTTTTCAAATCTGATCCACATTCAGCTGCAGTGTGAACGTCATCCAGACTGATGAACAGTCTTTTGTCATTAATAATGCCCAGTGCCCACTTCACTGATGACTAATGTTTGAAAAGATCCAAGAGAGAAACCAGGTCCAGCTTCCACTGAAATACAACAGCACAATGAAATAATATCCTACCGGTTCGATAAAGCCAGCAATCTGAAATGCATAAGGTTTAGTGCTAATACTAAATATATTTCATTAGTGTTACATAGCAAAGAAGCAGACAGCTAGTCTGAGGCACTACAGATGTTCTTGAGACGATAATACTTTCAGAAGGAACAATAAACCTTTTTTTAGTTTAGCTTCTAGCATGATTTTCTCATCAGTCCGTCCTAAGATTTGCATGCTGTATTGTAAGATGCCTTGATAAGAAAGCGTCTCCTAGAGATAGTGTGTTGCTTTGTTTTCCTTTTTCAATAAAGCTGATGAGCTGAAGGTTGTGGTGCAAAAGAGCTTGTTTGTTAATAAATGAAATATTACATCCCACTGACATGGTCAAAAGCTTGTGAACACTTGAAAATGCTCATTTCTAAGTGATATTGCTACTATTTCTGTGATATTTACATAAGCAGTTTTTAAATTGTGGAACAATTAGCCGCCTGTTTTTTTAATCCTTAAAGAAATAAAAATGCAAACCAAAAAATGTGAAACATAGTGGTCCCAAAAAGTATTTAACCATACTTAAAATGTCTGAATGTCATTGCATTAGTATCAAACCAAGCTTATTTGAATAAAAAGACTTCAGCACACTTTTCAAGCCAATCATTTGACACAAAGAAGTTTGAAAGGATGGAATAATTGTTGTCATTAGTGGAACATATTCATAGTTAAATTGCTGGACTCTGCAATCAAATATTAAGACATTCACACATTTAAGGTTTAGGGCTGCTGTACATTAGTCATGTATATTCCCATTTCTGACTTTTATGTTGAAGTTTTGGTTTAGTTTCCTGTTCTTATCTTGTAGTCTTTGTAGTTTCTTTGATTATTTCAGTGTTACCATTTCCTGTGTTTGGTTCTTGTTTCCTTGTGTTCTCCTTTGTTCATGGTTTCTGATTTAGTCACGAGTGTCATTTATTCCAAAACTGAAGTCCAAAATGCACATTCACTGTATTAAAGGTTTTAGTTGGTGAACTAGTGTAAACCATCTTAAATAAATATTTTTGTATAGCCTGTACCATTGCGTGTAAAAACCACAGAATACTGATTTTTATAAAAACAATAGAATATATATGCATATGAAATTGACAATGTGTTTTTGTAGGTTTTCTTTTATTTATTATTAACAAAACAAGAGGTTTGCAAACTTTTGACCATGACTGTACATATGCAATTCATTTAAAATCTTAAATACTAAAAAACAGATCTACAGTAAAAAGATGTAAATCAAACTAGTTTCTCATAATACTTGGTAATGTTTTCTAACTGGAGAGAACGTCTCACCGGTGTCTCGTTGTTCTGAGTGCTGTTTTCTGCACTGAAGACCTCTTTAGTGTCTTGTGGAAGCACACATGCTTTCAGAGGAAATGCCCTTCGCTCTCCTATTATCTGCTAGCAGAGACAGAGCTTATTGTTTTTTAATAAAATAGTTCTAGGACTTATGCAATAAATACGAATGTTTCCTAAGGTCTTGAATTCAAGGCTCCTCAAGGTGGTGAATACTGACGTCACCGTCACACGTCTGCCCCGATCGCTCGCTCGCCTCCTGATGATGTCATCCGTCCCGTCCTGGACGTCCTCCTCCTCAGCCTTTCAGATGTTCATCTGGGAGAGAGAATGATTAGTCACATGAATTAAAGGATGTCTCGAGTCATTTGTTGGTTAACAAATGCAAAAACTTTTCCAGCCAGCAGAGGGTGCCAGACAATATGATTTGACTCGGTATGAACTGAACCAGTGGATAAACTGAGTCCAGCTCTGACCGGAAAAACAAAGAGTTTGAGTTGAGGACAGCAGCAAACCCAAACAGATTCTCACATTTGTCAGTGTATTCATCCGTGAAGCACCAAACAAACACAGTGAGCCCTTTATGGATCACATGATGTGTTTTAAAAATGTAAAAAATTATTATTATTTTTTTAAAAAAGAAAATACTAATTTTATTCAACAAGGGCATTAAATTGATCAAAAGTGACAGTAAAGACATTTCTAAAGTTACAAAGAACTTCTATTTCAAATAAATGGTCTTCTTTTGAACTTTATCAAAGTATTATGAACAAAAACGGTCACTGTTCCCACAAAAATATTTTCAACATTGATAATAAGAAATGTTTCTTGAAACATTAACAGCATATTAGAATGATTTCTGAAGGACCATGTGACACTGAAGCAACACAGGAATAAATTACATGTTAAAATATATTCAAACAGAACAGTTATTTTAAATCATAATAATATTTCACAGTATTACTGCTTTTACTGTACTTTATAAAAAAGAAAAGCTATTTTCTAGTGTTGTTCTGTGTGTCATTTATAAATGCCGTGAGGCTGAATTGTTTCTGTAAATCCCAGGAGCTATTGCTAGTCAATGTGAAGCCATTAGCCCACCGCCCCGCGGATTCTTATGCAAGAGGGTAAACAGTTACGTTAGGTAACAAAAACTGACCTTTCCTCGATGCAACTCCTCTACAATTATTACACAGCCCTGCATCACATTCACTGAATGAAATCTCATACCGGTTTCTTACTCACTTCCTCACAAAATATGTGCATTTCATACCATTTTTGCTTTCGGCAATGATTTTTAAGGTGAAGATGTCTAGTATTATCACTTAATCCGCAGAAAAACTGCCACAAAGACATGATTCCTGTCTGAATCTAAGCCAGATTTCATATTTGTTCTATTCACATGTATGAATGATGCTGAAGACAATATTTAAGATTACACCGAAAGAAGAAAATGCAAACACTAGCCAGATGTTTTCTGCTCATCTGTGAGTGTTATAGCTTATTTATTTATAAGCTTCTGTTTATATTAAGTTATCTGACATTATATGGGAGTATCTGAACATATCTTTACACTCCTTTGCATATTGTAAGTTAAATGATACAGTTTGAATACTTTACTTTGAATTTTAATACTCTGTCATTTAAAACTAAGACTCTGACAGCTGCATTAAATCTGATATATATCTTTATTCTTATTTTGCAAAAACACTGTAGGAGATGAAAAATGTTACTGCCATTTTTAAACGTGGCTTCATTAAATTAGATAATATTAGGCATTTTTTAAAGATTGTCTACAGTGTTCTTCACCAGATGTTCACTAACCTGGACTAACTAGCTATGACTCAAGAAATAACTCTGAGTGTTTCCTATTCATTTACTGGTGAGACTTCCTGTAGGGGTTTTTACACATGGCTTTAGACAATGAGCTTCAGGTCAAGGCAGTAAAGGGAGAGATGAGGAAGAGGAAACTACAAACCGAGTGCTTGGAGGAATATTCCTGTTCCGCTTGTTTACAAACTCACCTCCTGTCTGGACTTTGAGGAGGCGGAGTTACAGGAAGAGGACACGCCCAGCAGGGAACGCTCTTCCGCAGGCTCGGTGTGGCCGCTGTCCATGGAGTCCGTATCGCTCGGATCCGGCTGGGTCACTTCCTTGGAAGCTGACTTGACTTCTGGGATCTGAGCGACTTGAAACCTGCCGTTCACATGCAGGTGACACAGAGGTCAGTGAGTGAAACTACAGGCCTGATGTGTCACTGTGAGCAGAACCAGGTGTGTGTGTGTGTGTAAGAATGAGACGTGAATCACCATCTCAAACCAACACACCTGATTCATTCAGTCATTGGGATTTACAGGTCTGCTCCAAAACCTAGTGAGCTCGAGAGACTTGACAGATTCCAGTAGACTCTTAACTCTGACACTAGTGTACTAATATATTGAAGTTAACATATCCAATTAAGCACAAAAATAGTTTCTTCTTAAATTAGAACATCAATTTTTTTTGTTAATATTATCACATTACATTATTTTTTGTTGATACACTCCACTATCTTGGATGAATATTTTCAGTTTTAGCTAAATTATATGCTTTCTGTGATAATAATAATAAAAATTAAAAAAAGACATAAAATGTAAATGTAAAACTATAAAAAATAATAATGATCGGTAATTATTAAAACAAAGTTGAACTAATAAAATTACTAAAACTAAGAAAAAGAGAGCAATATATATATTACAAAGTATATACATAACACAAAAATGTATAAAAAAAAATTGCTAATTGAAATTGGAAAGTAATTTAAAATATTAATAAATACTATAATAATAAATAAAAGAGAATAAGAACACATACAAAACTGGCTAAAAATATTGGGCAAAACAAGGCACCTTAATGTTTTGTGAAATGGTTTGGATGGTCTCTATATGGGAAGTACATCTATTTTGTCTAATAATGTTCACCAGTTTAAAAAACAAGCTTAAAACAGATTTCTCATGTATGGATTGAAACAACACATTTGAGCTGAAATGAAGGCCTTTCTTCTCTGAATTTACATAATTGTATATTTTATTTTCTATTTTTCTTACCTCCCTACAGACAGGATGGTGACCTCCGGCGTCTTGACCAGGTTAGTGGGGCTCTTGTGCGTACCGATGGGCAGCAGTAGCTCAGGCCACTTCTTCTGACTGCAGCGGGAGCAGCAGAGGCCAGAGCGCGGGGCCAGCCCGTTTATAGTGTGCAAATGATGCTGATGAGAACACAGCCGCGGCAACGACCGGAACGGAGAGAAATGAGGAAGAGCCGGAAACCTGAGAGAGACACAGGCAGAGAGACACTCACACTCATAGCCATACTGTGAGTGTATTTTACAAAAATATTTTTTACAATACTTTTTAACAAAGGTACAGCAGACTGGAAAAGATTTTAGCCAAATTCAAGCCTGGGACAATGACATGGCACCCCAGCAACCACACAGCAACGACCTAAACAACTCAGAACACCTTAGCAACCACATAGCAATGCCCTAAACTACTCAGAACGCCTTAGCAACCAGACAGCAATGCCCTAAACTACACAGAACACCTTAGAAACCAGATTGCAACACCTTAAACTACACAGAACACCTTAGAAACCACACAGCAACACCCTAAACTACTCCGAACACCTTAGAAATCCCATAGCAACACCCTAAACTACTCAGAACACCTTAGTAACCACACAGCAATGCCCTAAACTACACAGAACACCTTAGAAACAGCATAGCAACACCCTAAACTATTTGCAACACCTTAGCAACCAGACAGCAACACCCTAAACTACACAGAACACCTTAGAAACCACATAGCAACACCCTAAACTACTCACAACACCTTAGCAACCAGACAGCAACACTCTAAACTACACAGAACACCTTAGAAACCACATAGCAACACCCTAAACTACTCGGAACACCTTAGCAACCAGACAGCAACACTCTAAACTACACAGCACACCTTAGAAACCACATAGCAACACCCTAATCTACTCAGAACACCTTACAAACCACATAGGAGCACCTCAAACTACATAGAACACCTTAGAAACCACATAGGAGCACCCTAAACTACACGGAACACCTTAGAAACCTCATAACAACACCCTAAACTACTCACAACACCTTAGTAACCAGACAGCAACACTATAAACTACACAGAACACCTTAGAAACCACATAGCAACACCCTAAACTACTCAGAACACCGTAGTAACCACATAGCAATGCCCTAAACTACACAGAACACCTTAGAAACAACACATTAGCACCTTAAACTACTCAGAACACCTTAGAAAACCACATAGCAACACCCTAAACTACTCAGAACACCGTAGTAACCACATAGCAATGCCCTAAACTACACAGAACACCTTAGAAACAACACATTAGCACCTTAAACTACTCAGAACACCTTAGAAAACCACATAGCAACACCCTAAACTACTCAGACCACCTTAGTAACCACATAGCAATGCCCTAAACTACTCACAACACCTTAGTAACCAGACAGCAACACCCTAATCTACACAGAACACCTTAGAAACCACACAGCGACACCCTAAACTACTCACAACACCTTAGCAACCAGACAGCAACACTATAAACTACACAGAACACCTTAGAAACCACATAGGAACACCCTAAACTACTCACAACACCTTAGCAACCAGACAGCAACACCCTAAACTACACAGAATACCTTAGAAATCACATAGCAACACCCTAAACTACTCACAACACCTTAGCATCCAGACAGCAACACCCTAAACTAAACAGAACACCTTAGAAACCACATAGCAACACCCTAAACTACTCAGAACACCGTAGTAACCACATAGCAATGCCCTAAACTACACAGAACACCTTAGAAACAACACATTAGCACCTTAAACTACTCAGAACACCTTAGAAAACCACATAGCAACACCCTAAACTACTCAGACCACCTTAGTAACCACATAGCAATGCCCTAAACTACTCACAACACCTTAGTAACCAGACAGCAACACCCTAATCTACACAGAACACCTTAGAAACCACATAGCAACACCCTAAACTACTCACAACACCTTAGCAACCAGACAGCAACACTATAAACTACACAGAACACCTTAGAAACCACATAGGAACACCCTAAACTATTCACTACACCTTAGCATCCAGACAGCAACACTATAAACTACACATAACACCTTAGAAACCACATAGCAACACCCTAAACTACTCACAACACGTTAGCAACCAGATAACAATGCTTTGCCATTATCTCTACAAAAATCCAGCGTTTAATTAATGCTTTGGTATACCAATGAAGCTTGATTCTTGGCGTACCGAAACAGGCATGCGCAGATAGTTCTTAAAATAAGTCTTGAAGTATATTCAGGTCTTCTCTAAACACACTGAGAGCACATAAACCACAATCCATTCATGGAGTCCTGATATCCACACGCCCCCTCCCATAGTTCCATTGTGATGATGTCAGAGGCCCTGAGCTCGCGGCAGCTGTATAACGCAGCGCTCTCCGCCTGCAGAAAAGGGTCTGGAATTAAAGGATCTCTTGAACTGAGCTGTTATTTCAGCAGGCACTGATGATGGCAGCATACCGGATCTCCGGATCTGTGCCAGTAAATTTCCCAGAAGTCACTGTACAACTGTGATTTCAAAGAGATGAATCAGGCTCTGTCTCTGACTGTTATGATGTGTTTGACATTATAAAATGCATAATTATGACTCTGAAATCTGATTGGATGCACGGGAAAACAGTCAATAAATATACACATAAATGTACAATAATGACCAAAACAAGTCCATTTTCGAAGAAAAACAAAAAAAACAAAAATAGAAAGCTCCCTCTATGCTTTTTAAGGGACCTTGACCTCACTGTGGTGATGTTTCAGTTGGAAAATGAACAAGCACTTCCTTCTTGATGATTTATAGGCTTGTCAGCGCTGCAAACCAGGTGCAAACTCATTAACACAGACACGATCTCTCCCTCAGCTCTTCTAACACTACATAGATTTTTCATTAAGGAGTTTACAAGAATAAGCTGCATCTTTATCTCAGCTAATGGAAAACTGCTTTCTGTTTCACAACTGGGAATTCCTCTCAGAGCTCAATTCATTTCATAAGGCTGGAGATGAGTCACGCAACGATTCAAGCATGAACTGTGACTATCTTCAATCATAAACTAACATTCAAAAGAATGGAGTTTTTTAATGTTTTTGAAAGAAGTCTCTTCTGCTCACTAAGGCTGCATTTATTTGATCAAAAATACAGTAAAAACTTTAATATTATGAAATATGATTACAGTTTAAAATACATGTTTTTTTCTAAATACATTTTAAAATGTAATTTTCAGCATCATTACTCCAGTCTTCAGTGTCACATGATCTTCAGAAATCATTCTAATATGCTGATTTGCTGCTCAAGAAACATTTCTTATGTTGAAGAGAGCTGTGCAATTTTGATCAATTTAATGCATCCTTGCTGAATAAAAAAAATTAATTTCATTATTCAGTCTTATGTGTAAAATGTACATTTCACACTTTAAAACTTGCAATTATCTCATAAGGCAACATTAAACCTATAATCTCATAAATTACATGCTTTGCTAGTCACTTGCTTATTATTCATAATGGGAATATTGAAGATGGCATTCGAGCAAATAAGATAGATTGACAAGCATTAACAAAGTCACTCTCTACCTAGTCGGGGAATGTGAATATAAATTGGTTTTGTAACTTTCTTAAGAACTGCAACATACATGGTTTAAATAGAATTGTAAGAACCTTTTAAGACATTTACTCATAACAAAACATTAGTTGTGACTCACAAGTCTTACCATCAGTAGTTTATCTAGAATGCTTAGAGCTTATTCTTCTCCAGACCTCCCTGTGGTGACACATACTGTACATGGAATATTATGGCGGCAATTCTATGCCATTAATAACCGAGCGCACCACTGATGCTGGCGCGTGGGGTAAATCACTTCCGCGAGAGGAAAACAGATTTACACGCGAGGAAACGGGAGCCCGCGAGCTCATTTCAAACCCTCGCGCGCGCGTGACGTCCTCTGCGCGCAATACAAGCCCTCGCGCGCGCATGATCATTCCCCACATCCTCGCGCTCAATCTTCCCTCACCTGCTCGCGCGAACTATATGACAAAATATAGTTGCATGGCCATTAAGAAATATTTATGGACAATGCATTTTCTCAGTTCAAAGTTAATTTTGGACTCTGTGTGCTGTGTGTGAGTTTTCAAAAGTGATTTTGAGTAGGTTTGTGTGTGTTCTTACTTGACGGATGAGCTCTTGTTGAGGGCCATCTGTTTATTCTCATATTCCTGCAGAAGTTCTTCCAGAGCAGCTGCATTTTCTGTAACACACAAACACATCGAGATGCAATGAGACTCTGATCTCACAGTGTGATGTGAGGGTTGTGAGTTAAATGTGTCAAGAAACATCACACACCTTTCTTCTCTGTGATGAGCCGCACCAGAATGCTGATGGTGTCTTCATTGGGGTCATCAACAATGTAGGGACAAGGGTTTCCTGAGGAGAAAAGCAAAACCGTTTAAGTCTGTACACTTTTTGCTATATTTTATATTTTAAAGTGTTTATATTTTATTTGCTCTCATATAATTAACAAATTTTAATTTGGGTTTTTTTTAGCATTTTAAAGGATTTTTTAATTATTTTTTATTTATTTAATTAATTAATTAATATTTTTTTTTGCATTTTTCCACCTGATAACTGTTATATAGTAAGTAAAACCATCTAGTTCAAACAAGATTTTTTTTTTAAAGTTTTTATTAAAATTACACTTTAATTTAGTACAGTTTAGTACAACAAATAATGTATAAAGATTTTACAATTTAAATGTCTTTTTTCTCAAACTTCAAAACAGTGTTATTATTGTCAACTAAAGCTAAAACTATTAAAATCATTTTCTGTAATTGAAATAAAGCTGAAATAAGATAATATTCTATAAATATTAGATGAAAAACCTACATGAGATTTATTTTTTTTTGCCTTGCCAACCAACTTAAATACATAACAATAATTAAAAAGGTTAATAAATACAAATGAATGAAAGCTAAATAGAAATATTTAAATAAAAATGAATAAAAATTACAATTTGCACATAACAAAATCACTTAAAATGAAATAAAAATTTGAAAACTAAAAATAAAAGTGAAAATACAAAAATGAAAGCTAATTAAAAATGCTATAATAGTATATAAATAATTCTAAAACAGCACTGCTTCACAGTGTTGACAATTTGAGGGAAAATGAGCTTAAAGTACCTAAAAATAAGCTTCACCTTCTTTGTGCAAATGATATGGGACACATACGTACATGTTTTTGACCGGTTTTGTGAGCTTCACAGTGAACAAATATTATTTTGAAGCTCCAGCAGTATTTAAAACTTCTCTGTGGGTGTGCGTTTGTATTGTCGTGATGTCATCCCTATCATTAAGTACTATTTTTAAAAGAGTTTAACAGCACAGGGAAACCGCTGCACTCTGTCCTCATTAGAGTTAAAAACACGCCAATTCACCATTAATCACCACAGGCAGACGGATTCAGAACACACCAAAAATGTCGTCACGCCACTGCTAAACTCTGACAGTCTCTATTGTGATGCATTTGTGAATCTATAGCATACAGAAGGCTCAGTGTGTAGTTATCAGTGTCTCTATGGTAACTACAGGTGCATCTCAATAAATTAGAATGTCGTGGAAAAGTTCATTTATTTCAGTAATTCAACTCAAATTGTGAA
>NW_015537936.1:303606-338402 GCF_001515605.1 Sinocyclocheilus anshuiensis | reverse complement strand
AGTTGAATTACTGAAATAAATGAACTTTTCCACGACATTCTAATTTATTGAGATGCACCTGTATATCCCAGAGTGAGGCAGCTGGGGACGTACTGTAGAGAACAGCTCACTCAGCACGCCGCTATATTCACCCAGAATGAACATCAGCGCTGCTTTATAATTCTGATCAACCAGAGACACTCTGGCTGCGTTTACACTGGCACAAAAAATCCGATCTTTCGCTCACATCTGACACAGATCGGAATTTGTTGCACACATATAAACATAAAAATTTGCACGAGACATTTAAAACCCGAGGGTCTACCATGTGCATAGTAAAGCGATCACTGCAGACAATCCTTTTGGGTGGGAATTAATGTAAACACAGATATCGGATACCAGTCCTGTCTAAAGTGAATGTAAACAGACGTGCCAAAAAATCAGATATGGTCAAAAGATCGGATCTGTGCATTAAGACTTGCAGTGTAAACGCAGCCTCTGTTCGAATCATAGTCATGCACCTGCTGAAGTGTTTGGACACTTAAAATGTCAAAATACCAATGCAAGTGTTATTTATTGTAAAGAAAGAGTGTTTTTAAGCAAAACATTTGACAAAAAGATGTTTGTAAGTCTTGAATGATCTAGTGTTGAAAACCTGTGACTGTTTGTTTGGTGTTGGAGGATAATGTTGATTTGTGGTTTCTCTCTTTCTCTAGGACACCTGTGTGAACCGACTTCATCCATCCACTAAAAACACCTGCTGCTTAAACCTGATCACAAACTGGCTAGAAAATACACTGCATCACATGTCTTCGTTGAGAAGAGGAAGGGGTGATTGTTGCTGGTTACTGTATGATAATTGAAATCGCGAAATGGCCTTAAACAATTAAACAAACTGCAGAATGTCATGTTTTCTAATACACGCACGCATTGCATTCTGACAGCGCTGCATGAACTCGCGGTGCTATCTGCTCGTTAGCCAGGGTTCAAAGTCCAAACCGCGAGGGAAATCTGCACTGTAACAGTGTACTCAGTTGCTCAGTCACATTTTTATGATTTTTTTTTTACAAGGCATGTGACAATGTGATACCTGCAACTTATTCGTAATGAGACTCATTTATAAATCTGCTGTTGTCTTCCTGCGCGTTTCCGCCAAAATAAAAGTTGAGAAAAAGCAATAACTCCATAAACAATCATAAATGTTAGTATTGTAATTTTACTGTTGTTCTGTAAAATAAAATAAAAAGTAAGACAATAATAATGATAATAATTTCAACAGCTCTGTTAATACATTTATTATAACATTAACACATAGTGTTCAAATTGGGATCTGTAATATTTTCTAATGTTTTAAAAGAAGGCTCTTCTGCTCAGCAAGGCTGCTTTTAATTGTACAGTTAAAAATACATGCCTGATTCAAGAAGGGGGTCTGATGGCCAAAAAAATATTATTTTACTAGCTTATTAATTTTAAGTTCAATTGTGCTTTGTTGGTATAATAATGTCTGCTAGAATGTTAACAAATGTTCAGTGTTAAATACTTTTAAATTGTTGTTTTGTAATAGTTTGTTTCTTTGAAAAGCAAGACAAAACAGTAAAAAGCACATTTTGGCTATTTAATTTGTGCAGTGGTGAAAAAAATTGGCAAAATACATGGGGGAAAAAAAAACTCAAAACCTTGTTCGGTATTCGGCCTTCGGCCCAGTATTTCATTTTGTTCGGTTTCGGCCAAGAATTTTCATTTCAGTGTATCCCTAATTCTTATATGCTGATTTGCTGCTCAAGAAACATGTATTATAATTATTAATGTTGAAAACAGTTGTGGTGCTTCATATTTTTGTGAAAACCGTCATACATTTTATTTTTCAGAATACTTAATATGTGGTTCAAAAGAACTGCATTTATTTGAAATAGAAATATTTTGTAACATAAATGTATTTTATGTCACTTTTGATCAAAGTATTTATTTCATTTAAAATGGTAGTGTACATGTACATTTTACCATAAATGTTATGTTATATACTGTACAAATTCTGACCATTACATCAAGTTTATAGCCTACTAATTTAAATCATGTTTTTGTTTTTAAAATATTATTTTGCTGCTATAAAATAACCAAAGCAACATTTTTGTACTTTCTAGTTTTGGATGATATAGTGAGGTTATTCTATGTCTGTTTGTCTATCTACAATAAAATTACCCGCTAAACTTGATGCAATGTATTGCAGAACAATCTAATCCAATGGCTTCAATCTAATTTCAAACTTGCTGTGAGCCATAAAAAGGCTCTTTTTAGCTCTGTCATTATTGTACTGGTACACCTATTGTGCTTGAACTTTCTCTGCAGTGACAGGAGGCTGCTGGGAAATGCATCTTTGACACCTTTACGGTTTTATCTCAGAATAGCAGGTGTGGCCAATGGCAAAAATACTGTACAAACATTGTGCAATACCTGAATCATCTAATATTGCGTACTGCACCAGACCTCTCTTACAAAATACAGCTGAAAATCGAAAATGCTCGGACATCTATGCGGATTCATCTCACAGCTGAAATGTGCAATGGCTATATATCAGATTACTGTTAGACTCTGAAGCAATGAAATACTGGTCAAGGTAGAATTGCTCTTGAGTGCTTGAAAGCAAAGTGCTTATGCAATCGTTCCAGCTCCAACAAAAGTGCCAAGAAAAGACATTTAATTTAGTAATGCACCATCAGAAATCGACAGGGAACAGTGACGTAACAACAGCGAATGAAACGCTGCATTCTGACTGCAAACGTTGTTACTTCGTTAAATGATTTCGACCACATTACACCCCAGAGACTCATCATCCTCTTTCATCTGGATGCCTGCTCTACGCTGTCCTGGATCCGACCCAGACTTATACAACACAAGCTTTCAGACTCCACTCGAGCCAAGACGTTCATTATTAAACACCTAATGGCTATCTTGTGATGTTTTCAATACGCGTTGTTCCCAAGACTTCTTACATAAACGGTGCATAATAGTGCACCCAATAGGCTATTTTCTTCTTCTATGTATGTAGGAACACTTAAAATAAGGTTTCGCCTGGCGGTCTTGCAGTTTTTAGTAGTTTAAGTGTGTTTAGGTCAATGTGAATCTGATGTAACTCACACCGACCATGTTAGAACTAGTCAACAGTAGGGTGATAGCAGTCAGAGAACATCTACAAGCACAGAACCGACTGAATTATTGATCTAAAGAAAGGAGATACAGTGGGAGTGCTGTGCTGCTCAAAGATAGATGAGGAAAACAGAGAACGCTTTAGCAATCACATAGCAACTCCCTGACAACTTTGTAGCACTGCACAAGCTTTGCACACGCAAAGAAACATAAAAATCAGAAACATAAAAATCACATTCACTTATAGCTTTAAAGGAACACTTCACCCCAACATTTTAATTGGCTGAAAATATTCTCACCCTCAGGACATCCAAGAGTATGTTTCTTCATCAGATTTGGAGAAATGTAGCATTCCATCACTTGCTCACCAGTGGATCCTCTGCAGTGAATGGGTGCCGTCAGAATGAGAGTCCAAAATGCTGATTAAAACATCACAATAATCCACAAGTAATCCACACCACTCCAGTCCATCAATTATCATCTTGTGAAGCCAGAAGCTGCGTGTTTTTAAGAAACAAGTCCATTAAGACGTATTACATTTAAACTGTCGCTTCTGGCCAAAATATGAGTCCATAATCCATAATAACACTTCCTCCAGTGAAAAAGTCCATCTTCTGTTGTCCTCCCACATCAAAATCCACTCACATTTTTGTATAGATATGTTTTGGCTTGTAAACGGTGCTTGATCTGTGCATATTTCTCTCCTGATTCAGAACAGATTACTTTTTTTCACTGGAAAAACATTATTATGGATAGAGGACTTAAAACGGCTTAATGATGGCTTTGTTTCTTACAAAGATGCACCTTTTCACTTGACAAGATGTTAATTGATGGACTGGAGTGGTGTGGATTATTGTGATGTTTTATCAGCTGTTTGGACTCTCATTCTGACGGCACCCATTCAGATCCATTGGTGAGCAAGTGATAAAATGGTACATTTCTCCAAAATCTGAGGAAGAAACAAACTCATCTACATCTTGGATGGCCTGAGGGTGAGCACACTTTCAGAAAATTAAAATTTTTAGGTGAACTACTCCTTTTACCATCATGCACAGCCTCTTGTGGCTTACATGATTAACTTCCTTTTTCTATTTAACACAAACAATTATGCTGCCTGACATCCTGAACAAAACCCAACTCCAGCTCTGCTTATTCAGCTGCAAAACATGCTGTAATTAAGGTGTCATTTACTCTGTTCCTGGAGATGTACCCGCTTTACAGGCAGAACCTGAACCATCATATGCTAGTGCTACTGTAGATGAAACACTGAGCTCATCACAACAGCTGCGGCTCCACCCACTGATACACATGCACACAAAGGAGAAGAAAACATTCTGTTCTTATTTTGTTCAGTTAATTTATTTAGTTTCACTCTTAGGAGAAGGGGTTTTAGTCTAACAATTGGGCCACTGGGTTAATATTGGAAATCAAACTTAGGTGGAGTGAGATTTAACTAGGGCTGCACGATTTGGGGAAAAAAATCTAATTGCGATTTTTCTGGTTAAAATTGCGATTTTTAAAAAACAATATAATAATGGATAAGACGATAAGATAATAACAATACTAATTTTATTTTACAGAGAACTATTGTTTTACAGAAAACAGGGTTACTTGTTACCATACAGGCCTGTAGCTGTACATCATATGATACTAATCTTTGAAAGAAATTTCTTATTTTTTATCAGGAGGTATGTAAAACCAAAAATGGAGTCCATGTCTTTAATATGAAATATGAGCCTTTTATACATTCAATGTGGGGAAAGAAAAAAGAAAAAGAAAAACTCCTGTACACTGCTATACACTGGAGAAAAACATGGATTATCATATGTTTACTTCAAATTTCTTTAGAGAGAAGTATTATTTTTCCTATTTATGGCCAAGACACATTTCTCATTATTATCAATGTTGAAAACCGTTGTGTTGCTTTATATTTTTGTGAAAACTGTGAAATATTTTTATTTTCAGGATTTAAGGAAAGATCAAAGGAACATTATTTGAAATAGAAATCTAAGGTAACATTATAAACGTCTACTTTTGATCAGTTTATTGAATCCTTGCTGAATACAAGTATTAATTTCTGTGATTGTGCACCGTACCTTCTTTCTGTGGAGTGGCGGCTTCTGCATCCACCCCGTCTTTCTCCGCATTGCAGCGGTAGCCCTTCTTCTTGAGCAGGTTGCAGATGAGAATTCCCAGCAGGCCCATCACACAGAAGATGGGCACCAGTGCAAACACGGCGTACTCCGTGCTCTTCTCCTCTGGACCCTGAACGCTGGTGGCGTTTGCACCTCCCACTCCAGACCTGTTGGGGGCGCTCTTACTAACGTTACGTCTCCGCCGGCTGTATGGCTCTGTAGATATACACAAGACATAATTACTTATACAACAAATGATTACAGTTCTAAATGGCTCAAAAGGGGTAATTAAATGTAACAAAACATGTAAACATGAATCATTATACAACATTTGATCAAACTTTGATAATTGCCTTAATCTTTTAAACAATTGAGAAGACAGTGAAACAATCTGATTGTTTCAAGACAATTTGAAACAATCACCTGTCAAGTTCTTGAATTCATGTATCAGCATATGAGAGTGTATTGTGCATGTTATTTTTTGACAGACATCGGTGTTGTTATATTCAAATGACATGAATTTGAAAACAGATGGATGGTAAGGTAATAATTATTTATTTCTTAGCCATCAAATATTCAGTGAAGCGATTGATTGTTAAGTCGATATTTTGTGTTGTGTTATGTGTGCTAATATTCCAATCGACAGCCAGCTTAAGTTTTTGACGGATGTGATAACATGCATAATGGGTGATGTTTGATTTTTGGAAAATTATAAAAAGTGCTGGAGACATTCGAAATGCTTTTTGCGTAGATAATTATAATAATTTTACAGAATGATATTCATTTTATGGCATAAATAAAAACCATGTTACTCAGAGATTCATATGTTTGGCTTGTCAAAAATGTTACATTCAGTTCATTTTTTTTTTACCAATAAAGGAGCTGTTTTTGATGTGCAAAGTTATTTTTATTGTCTCTAATAACGAAAATCTTTTATTTAAACCCATGAAAATGCAGATCCTGTTGTAAATAATAGTGAAAATTCACTTTTTAAAATGGCTGTTCCATTATATATATATGTGTGGAGTTCCTTTGCAAAAACTGATAAACGCCACTTTAAAAAAAAATGAGCTGAATGATTGCCGTGCATTATTCTCCACATATAGCGCATTCACTTGTCCACTTTCAAGGCATCGCGAGTTCACGTTTTACTGCAGAAGCTGACAAGTGCCCTTGCTGTTTTTGAACATTGGAGTTATCTGCTTTTGCTATAAAACAAACTTTTAATATGTAAAAAAACATACTTTCAATGAACTTTAATTTTGCAAATTACCTGTATTTGTTTAAGTTATTATTACTTAATCAAAACAACCCAACTACAGTTTGATTGATATTACTTGGAATGCACAATAAAAAAACATGATTTCTGAATTTTTTTTTTAAATGGAGTTATCGGTTTTTGCAAATGAACTCTTCCTATATATAATATATATATATATATATATATATATATTTCTAAATGTAAGGTTTTATATAATTTATGCTGTTTAAAAATAAGAATAACTTCATTACAGTAATGAGAATCTAATAAGATTTACCATTAAGAATAATAGTGAATATTTAAAAAATAACAACAAAAGTTTAAATTCTGCCTGTTGGATGAGTCGCATTTGAAGTTATTGTGAAAAAGCCAATATATTGGAATATGTTTATACCTTGTTATCTTGCAGAAGAATTGTTTATTCTTATGTTAATACTATTAAATTCAAATATTTATTGATTTTTTTCTTCTATGTACTTGATTGTTTATGAAGAGTAAACTGAACAGATAGGTGCGGCCCTCAATTTCCAGGTTTGCTGTGTAACGTTCACTCAACACTGATGTATAAAATGCTAAACACTTACTCCTGACGCAGGCATGGAGGGTGGAGGACTTCCATGTAGCAGCAGGGTGAAACCTGAAAAACATGTCAGTTCATAAATACGCCCCCTCTACGCTTTCCATTTCATTCAGTCTTGGAAAGTTTGTGAGACTAGGAAAACACATCTGCTCTGATACCAAAGTGATGCAATGATGAAGACAATGACTAAATATTTTTTGTTCTTTACCCAGGAAGACATCCTCCACACACGGTGTCAGAATGCGAGGTCGGTGCGGTCGAGATCCAGCGGTTCAGTGCCCTGCAGGAGAGATGTGGGCGGCACGGCTCAGTGTCATGGGTATCAGAGAAGGTGCCTGCTGGGCAAGTCCGGCACAATCCGGTCTCACCAGGACCCTCAACTTCCCCGCAAGCCTTAAAGAAACAAATACACACCACTAAGATGACACACAAAGAACAAACTGCTACATCTCTCATAGCATGGTATCAATTTCTGCACTGAAATGTGTTTTATAAATACATTACTAAAAATAAGAATACAAATGACAAAAAATAACTGTATCAATCTAAGAAGCTTTACTCTTAAGAACAATGGTTTAAAAATAAATATTAAAAAATAAAACATAAAATGTACAGATACATTATTGTAATGACATTGTGAAAATGTCATGGAAATAATGTCACAATGCAAAAAAAATGGTTTTAATTCTCTTTATATAAAATATAAGTGTTTTTTATTTTAATTTTATTTTTTTAGTGAAATGCTCCCTGGAAATGTTTCATGAGATATACTCACAAAACTTTTTAGGTTTGGCTTGTTTAGATGATAAAAAAAACCCATCGAAATCTTGAATGTGCATAAATGCAATCATATGATACATTTTTACAGAATCTGTTGTGTTTTTCTGGTATATACCTAAAGTGGAGTGAATTCTCTGGACAGAGATCATAATGTAGGACATACTGGACCAGGCACATGTTTTGTGGAGTGTGTTGTGGTGGTGTTATCTCTCACCGTGGTGGGCTCCTGTCCGGCTGGACAGAGCGGACACACACACCCGTCCTCCCACCGACACTGCGCCGCTAAAGTCCCCCATAACTCCAGCAGCTACAGACACACACGACACCAGCCAAAAAAACTGCTGTATAAATATTAGGATAATACAGTGGGTAAAACACAGGATAGTAAAGTGTAGTTTAAGGCAGGTGAATAGGGTAAAAGTTTTCACTAATAGATATCACCATATATTCCCCAGTTGATTAATCACAATACATTAAGACATTTGTTTTGTATAGCAGGTTTTCTGAAATGCTATGTTTAAATATTCAGAAAAAAGGTATTGTCTGTCTAGTTAAATATGCACTAATCTGCATACATTTCCAAAACAGAAATTTGAACATTGGATAAAGCCAGATCCAATATTAATTTTTCATTTTCATTACATATTTTTGGATGTTTTATTTGGATATTCCTTTTTATCATGTAATAAATCAGAAAATAGTCAAACTGACAGAAAAAAAAAAAGAAAAAGAAAAAAAGAAAATAAATTACAAAGTTTTTTTAATCAGTCAAAATGATATATGAACAAACCCCTCTGTAAAAACCTTCAGAATATAGATATACTGTAATTTTTTTGTTACGTTGTTAATAAAACAGATTTACCCCCCGGTTTCTGAACTGTGTCAACTGAAAGAAACTTGCTCTGACTGATCTTAAAATATATCAGTGCCTTTGTTTTGGCTCAAGATGCACACCAGTAATGTGTTTTCTAAGGCATGTTTATGAAAAATTACTTAAATGTCCTAATTGAACTATGGCCTAATCCTGGCTTAGTCTAAGCCCTGTCTGTGAAACCAGGCCTTAGTGTTTTAGTGTTTAGATTTAGTGTTTTACAAAAAATACTTTTTAAGTTTTCAACTTAAAAATGTCATATTTACTTCAATGTGTTACTTGCTGTTTGTAATTGTGACATTTATGAGTGAAATTTGTTTCTACACCAAACTGTTTCAGTGTAGTAATAAAACTGTAAAATCCGGTGTATGTAAGTGCTGTTAGGGATTTCTGGCTCATTGCATGAGCAAAAAAAATCATTTTGAGACTTTAAAATTGGTATTTTAATCGAAACCTACAGATGCAAATAGATAAAGTGTAATAAAATATGTATTTTGGATGTTTCTTGCAACTAGCCTGAAAGTTATGCAAGCAAAATAAAGCCCAATATTTCAAAATTGTCCAGTGCATGAAAAACAATGTGTTTGCCTGCAGTGTCTTGCCTAATTGTGGTATACTGTAGTACAGAATGAGATGTTTCTTCATTGACTACATTGCAGGTTCTCAGTGAAGTGAAGAACATTCGGAAAAGTGTGAGAAGAGACACAGTGTTCTGAGAGAAACCTCACTGTATTTGGGAGAAATGTTCAAAGAATGAACGAACGCCCACCTCCTCCTCTTTCGTCCAGGCCGCCCACCCACAAACCACCACACAGAAACGGCTCGTCCTTCGCATTTCAAGATCATGCCTGCTTAAATTTAGCTCTTTCATTAAAAAGCAATAAAGTCCCAACGAACAGTAATTACAGTTCTTGCAGCTCTATCGGCGTACTGTCCAATTTCCGTGGCTCTGGGAGCGCATGAAACATGGCATAAAGTAAATAAAACATCAACAAACATAAAACAATCACCTAGAATTATCCATTTTAGGATCCATCATGTTACAGATTGGAAACTGACTTTTGGGAGTGCCGTGTTTTGCAGCTCGCGTCCTGCCAGCACGTCGCTCCAGGAGTTCTAGACCGGATTCAAGCCATAATACAAGACAAAGCCAGAGTCCCGGTCCAAGAGTACAGCTCTGTTCTACAGCCAAACCTTCAGACAAGAAACTACAGTCTAGCCATCACTAGACTGACACATTCTTTTTAAGCTTTCAGAAGTATTGATTAGCTACAACCAAATAATTAGACACACGCATCAAATGCAATTCACAATATATCATTTTTGCTGACTAATAAAAGCTATCCCACAACAGGATCACACAACATTTAAGATCACCCAAATCAGTAATGATGCTGCTGGTTAATCACTACAGACGGTCTTGAGACAAAAACGGGAGGTTTGTTTGACTTAAGTTGTTTCAGCTGAGCTCGCTGATATAGGCCTACAATAAATCAAGATATTAGTACTTGATGGTAATATTTGCTTCTATGTTCCAAACAATACAACAAACTAATTTTGGCTAACGTAATATTCTGGCATGGTTCTCTCAAAGTTATGAACAAACATTCTTCCAGTAATGTTAATGTAACATTTGTTCATCTGGTCTTTGATGTTCTTAAAACATTAGCACAATAACATTATTCATACATCGGTCATGGAATGTTTTTTTCCTGCAACATTTTAGATGTTCTTCCAGTGTTTTATAATGTTGCTACTTTCAGAACGTTCAGAGAACATTCAAAAGAAACGTTGCCATAATATTTTAATAATTAATTCAAAAAGTTTCTTGTGCAAAAATACAGCAATATTATGAAACATTTAGAATTATTATAAATGTTTTCTATTTGAATATATTTTAAAATGTAATTTATTGCTGTGATGCGCAGCTGAATTTTCAGCATCATTACTCCAGTCTTCAGTGTCACATGATCTTCAGAAATCATTCTAATATGCTGATTTGCTGCTCAAGAAACATTTCTGATTATTATCAGTGTTGAAAACAGTTGTGCTGCTTCATATTTTTCGTACAATTTTCTTAAAATTCTTTGATGAATAGATTAGAAAGCTCAAAAGAACAGCATTTTTTTATTTTCATTGTTACAAAATATTTGTCACACTAAATTCTTTACTGTTACTTTTGATCAATTTAATGCATCATTGCTAAATAAAAATATTAGAAAGCATTCAAAAAAACCTTATTGACCTTATTAAAGAACTCAAGCCATGTGAGATGGTCTTGTAACTCCTGTCAGCAAGTTTGGCGCTGACATGTGCCATACGACCACGTGTCACTTCCTGTTCTCGCTCTGAATGTTCAACACCGCCATCTTTCTTCAAATCCCCACCAGCCTGATGTTGCTGACAAATACAGGCTGGGATTTTAATAGCCAGACACTTTCCATTTTCCCTCACTTTTACTCCCTCTGTCTCTCTGTTCCTTCAAATGAACTGACCACCGTTTGCTTTCAGCTGCTAACAGCATGTTTTGTAGTGTGTCCTGCATGTTTCAAGATACGTGCCAACCACGTGCTGTGGCCGGTGACCACCACAATCCCTCTGTCACCAGGGGTGAAGAATGTTATGCAACAATTACAGCATCCAAAGAGGGACAGCGAATACAAACCTCATCAGACAATGTGATGAAAAGGGAGTTTCTGCTCATAAAGCTGCATTGGGCTTCATTTACAAATGAACAAAAATATGAACATGCTTTGTGCTTATGAACAAAATGAGCATCCAGAGCTATGATATACTGAGCAGGGAAAAGCAGCATTGACGTTAGGATGGGACTATCTGTTAGTCAGATCAACGGCAGACAAAAAATGTGTTTTGGAAACATTATTTTTGTCATTTGGTAATGCTAGTGCCACAAAAAATCAAGCTCTTCAGCTTCAACGGTGCAAAAATATGCAATGCATATATGCATATAATATGCCAATAGTAGCATAGACAAACCGGTATTCGGTATGAACCGGTATACCGCCCAGCACTAATAGATAGATAGATAGACAGATAGATAGATAGATAGAGATGGGTTTTGAAAAACATTTCAACTTGCTGACATATTACACAATTGTTTTTTTGAACTTGGAAAATACACATCATTGGGTGGAACTGTCTTTTGAAACCCAATAAGAATGACTTTGCATTTGCTAATAGCTTTTTAATCGGAGTTAAAGAAACTGCAGTGGTAAATGAAGTGTTTTGTTGCTTGTTTGGAAGTGTCTCATGTTCCTGTTTTGGACCATTGGCTGTTAAAAGACAAGGTCACCGATACACAAACATGATTATGGGCCATGTGCATCATTCTACTGTGGTTTCTGCTAAGAAAAACAGAGGAAAACCAATTATTCTCTGAGATGAAACATATGCCTGTTCAAAATAAGGCCCTTGATGTCATACCTAAGTAACAGTTGCCAACCACCATACTGGACAAATACCTACAAAATGGCTATTATCTACTCCTATGCACAAGAGATTTGACTATTCATAACCACTGTAGATAGCATAACGATAGCTCTTTTCGCCATTAAATACATGATTGTCTCATAAGTATTAGACTGTGTCTATATTTAGGTTTGTTTGTTGTTTACTCAGTGTTGGAAGAGCTATTTTGACACAAGACGGACAATTTTGATTGTTGACTTCAACCAGTGAAGCTACCCTTACAAAATACACTGAAGCTATTTAAGGGGACAATATATTTTTATATTTTTAATGTTTAAATAGTTTTAAATAAATAAGCATATAAAACTATATGTTGGCAATAGGGGTGGGCGATATTGACAAAAAAGAATATCTCGATATTTTCTGGGATTTTATCGATGACGATAATTAGACGATATTTTGCTGAGTGTGTTATTGTGCTGGTACCTTAAGGACTGCCGAAGACAGCTGACTCATAATGTTTTTAATATTCTTCATATTCTGTGTGGTGGTCAGTTCATACTGATAGAAATGAATCTTTTCCAATACGTTTAAACCGATTTTTACATTTTATGGCCATTTTTACCTTTATAAAGCCATTTTTTTCTAGAAGTGTCCATTATCTTTTGAGTCAAATTCTTACATTTAATCAGGGAATTAGAATAATAAGACATTTGGGCTGTTACCAAGCAAATGAAATCAACACAGAAGCTGCATCTGAAGTGGCATTTAGATTTTTGCAAAATACTCGATAATGTCAAATCGCACATCGTTAAAACAACAATTACGATATTATCGCAGACTATATATATCGCAAACCCCTAGTTGGCAATATAATGCAATTAATGTAAAATACAGCACAGGGACTTTAGTAGTGTCAGTACTTCTACTGAGTACAATGCATATACTTCTGCTGCTGTTTGTATCTTTCCATTAAGTGTTTATTTACCATAGTAAACACAAGCTGGCAGTAACCATGTCAATGCTGAGAATGTAAACCGACACGGTGAGAAAGAACGTCACTGGTGTAGGGTTCCACTCGCTTGATTGACACACTGTTTGCTTGCAGACTATCACAGCATTCATTTAGCAAACATTTCACTATCTATAATAGAAAAAGAGAAAGAAATCATTCCTTACAGAAGGAAATGTAAAAAGTGAAACAAGGAAGAAGTAAATCATAAGATGCATGAATTGGGCAAAGCAGGACCTTATAACCTTATAACATTGCTGAGAATCATTCTGGCAATTTAATAATAATGAAATCCATATGTTAAGTGATTCCACATTGCCAACATCTGTGATTCTCACAGCATGATCTGCAAGAAATGTGCTTAATTGCATTCACATCTCATAGTATATTTTAAAAAATATAATATAAAAAAATGTAATATAATATAATATGAATCATGTTTTAATATTTTGCTGTGCTTTAAAGAAAACTTATTTTAAACGGTTGACTTATTAAAGTGCTTATAAAATTTTAGTTTATCATAAATGTAATTTGTGCTATTTTTTATTTATTTTTATTTTCTACTTTAAAAAAAAACCCCGTTTAACTTAATGTTTTACTTATTTCATTGTAATTATTTTTCGAAATTTACTAGCAATTTCTGAGTGAAAATTGCCAAAATAAATCCTACACCAAATTTTTTCAGTGTGTTACAAAGACAATATGAAATTACATGTATAGATGTATTTCAAGTCACTTCAACTAATATAAATTTAAACTATATTTTTTATTTAAATGTTTATATTTAAATGTCAATTATTTAAATATTACGTTTTATGAACTAGCCTACATTCTTTTAAAGTATATTGGTCTTTCGTAAAAGTATTCATTGCTACTACTTTTTATTTATTTATTTATTTTTTTTAATTTTTTTTTACAATACAATGCCTGTTGGAAAACATGAATGTTTTACTTATTTCATTGTAATTATTTTTCGAAATTTACTAGCAATTTCTGAGTGAAAATTGCCAAAATAAATCCTACACCAAATTTTTTCAGTGTGTTACAAAGACAATATGAAATTACATGTATAGATGTATTTCAAGTCACTTCAACTAATATAAATTTAAACTATATTTTTTATTTAAATGTTTATATTTAAATGTCAATTATTTAAATATTACGTTTTATGAACTAGCCTATTAAAGTTTAAAGTATATTGGTCTTTCGTAAAAGTATTCATTGCTACTACTTTTTATTTATTTATTTTTTTATTTTTATTTTTTTTTTACAATACAATGCCTGTTGGAAAACATGAAGACAAGGAAGAGACCTGGAGGAAGACAAGCTCATTTCAAGAGGCTGGATATTAAATACCAGGAAAACGCTTCCTTGATGTGGAACAATCCCAGTTCCCAGGGGAGAATTCCACCTTCAGTTCTGTAATAGCAGGAATGTTAAACGCACCCATATGCCAGCATCAAAAAGGAGTTTGAAGCACTTCGAATGGAATATATATTTGCATTTAATAATTGTTAAATTCGTTAACAAAAGCAGCACATTTGCTAACTTTTCCAAGAAAGTCAAATGTCTAGAATAAGGGAGGTCACAACCTTTGCCTTCAGATGAATTGGTCACCCAAATCCACTGGCTGTGTCTTGTTCTCTGAACCAGTAATTATCCTCCACTACAGGAATGTCATATTACCCATGCTGCCCTGTGCTAATTAATGGATGCCTGCCTTTGCGGAGGGTGCAGGCCTGGGTCATGTGGCCCTGCATCTGATGGAGAGAGGACTTCCTGTCACATGTCCGTCTATGCCCTCTAATAACACCCTGAACGGGCACCAAATGTGGCCCCGGCACCAAGTGCTGTATCATCACACCCTGAATAGCAACTTTTTCCCTTTGTGTTGGTCTTTGTGGTCACAGCTAGTGTAAAAACTAACATTCCTGTAGCTCAACATGGCTAGGGGTGCCAAGATCCTGGGTTTAGTTCCTAGCGAACACACATAGTAAAATACACACTTTAAAAAGGACTCACATTGGTCTTCAATGTGCTAGTGATTCTAATTCAGGAATTTTTTTTTCTTTTGAGTCAAATCTTTTTGATGAATTGGTTGAACTGGCTCACAAACAACCCACTGAGACACTAACTAGACTAAGAATGATTTGTTCACAAACCAGACTGAATCAGCTCTCAAGTCAGCAACCCGCTGACTCATTGAACCAAGAAGAATTAATTCACAAAACAGACTGAATCGCTCAAAGCAGTTCTCCATCAACAACCCATGGAACATGATTTGTTCACAAATCAGACTGAATTGGTCAGAGTAGTTCTCAAATCAACAACTCACTTACTTATACAAGAATGATTCATTCACAAATAAGACTGAATCGCTCAGAGCAGTTTTTTATATCAACATTCCACTGACTCACTGAATCAAGAATGATTCTTTCACAAACCAAACTGAATCATTTAGAGCTGTTATTAAATGAACAACCCACTGGGTCCTTAAACCAAGAATAATTCATTCACAAATTAGACTGAATCCCTCAGAGCAGTTCTCGAATCAACAACCCACCGACCATGATTTTTTCACTCATCAGACTGAACTGGTCAGAGCAAAAATCATCAAAAACCCTGACTCATTGAACCAAGAATGATTCGTTCACTAATCGAACTGAATTGGCAAGAGCAGTTCTTGAATCAAAAACCCACTGACTCATTGTACCAAAAATTATTCGCTCACATATCAGACTGAATCGCTCAGGGGTTCTTGGGTCAACAATTCAAGATGCAGAAGCAAGAACAAGTAAAAAACTTTTTGAGACATGAGAGACAAACTAATTTTAGCACTGTTTAATGCAAATTACACTTAAATTCTGAATAATTGTATGTTTTTTTTTAGCTAAATATAGCCACAACAAACTGAACTGGAACACATTGAAATAACCAGAAACACTCTTAATGATTTAATTGGAAGACAAAAAACCCATAATAAACAGTAATATGTGCCTACTGCCTACATATCTTTTTGACCATAAAAGAATCACTGAATCATCTTGAGCTTCATATCAAACAAGTTGCAAATAATGTTTCAAAACAGCAATTTCACAATTTCTTAATTCACACAGAATATCTCTTGTGAATAATATTAAGATTATTCTCATGATGTGCCTTCAATGTTCAGTCACACAACTCAATGTATCACAGTAGTGGAGTCAGCAGAAGCCACAGGCACACAGAGTAAATCCCTGCTGATCTGAGGTCAGAACGGTCGGTGTACCAGCAGCGCCCAAACCACGCAGAGGTCAACACGGACGCGGCAGCCAACGCAGGTAGATGTCTGCACGCGAGAGAGGGAAAAGTATACAGTAGATTTGTTTTTTTCTGGTGAAACGTCCCACCAAGACAAATAATAAAGCTTTAATTAAACCACTGATTCCTGCATCCAGCCGTGGAGGGTTTGGAATCTGCCCAGACGTTCGCTTCATAATTTCAGAGGAGCGTGCCCAATGTCAGAGTGCAAAGACTCCTGCCAACCAAACTCCCACTTCAAAACTCTGAATTGGTGCTGTCGCTCCAGTAGGGGTCAAGCTAAGAGCATGGGTAATTACAGATAACAGACCTAGCAAGACCTCTCGAGCTTCCGGGCAGAATTGGTTTTTGTTTGGACAGCACAGCAGAGTCACAGAATTAGGGTGATCAAACGACCTCTATCAAAACAAAATTATGCAAGCATGTGAAAAATGCACAGACAGCTATGCGAACACATGAACACAAGTCTTGTTCATATGGAAACATTCTGCCACAGTCTGGCACTTGTGCAGGTGAATTTGTCTGAACAGAATGCTGAATTCTCCAGTGGGACTCAAATTCTCTTAATTATTAATCATGCTAGTTTAGAGGATCTACCGCAGTGAGAAACTCTTATTTATGGGTTTGAATCTGTGAGCTGCATAAACTAAAGGCATCTTTACACAGTCAAGTTAAGGCTGGTCTGTGCCTGCACAAAATTCATTGTAAAGATGCAATATCAGAAAAAAGGCTGACTAAATTGTGCCTGCTCAGAACCCCTTCAGCTGTAGTATCGAAGTATGCAGCTGTAATTGCTGTGTAAATACATTTATGCCACATATGAGCAGCAGCATTAAACAGTCTGTGGAAAGATAATTAAATGTTACTTCAGAAGTATTTCTGTGCCACTTTGCAGTGCAAATTTGGCACAAGTCAATCTTAACACAATGCCATTTTCACTGTAAAGGTGGCACAGAAGCACCTCTTAAGTGGCAATTTGGTATCTTAACACAAAATGTCAATGTTGCTCAGAGGGGGCATGAATGCATTTACACTGCAATTTTAATGGTATACTTTTATAGGGGCTAAGTTGTGTCAGAGCAGACATGATTTAGTTATCCTTTTTGGCAGCATTTTACTTTACATAGATTTCTGAGCAGGCACAGAGCAGCCTTAACTTAAGTTGTCTTTTCACAGTTGAGTTAAGGCTGGTCTGTGCCTGCTCAAAATTCAGTTTAAAGATACAATGCCACATAAAAGCCAGACTAAACTATGCCTGCTCTGAACCACCTCAGTCCCTAGTATCAAAGTACCGTATAAAGTTGTAACTGCTTTGTAAATGCATTCATGCCACCTCTGAGCAGCATTACACAGTCGGTGTAAAGACATCTAAATGCTTCTGAGTGCTTCTGTGTCACCTTTGCAGTGTAAATTTGGTGTTAGCTGTGCAAAGATGCCTATAACGCCAACATTTTACTGCAAAGGTGGCATAGAAACACTTCTGAGGTGCCATAACACAGTGGTTCCCAACCCTGGTCCTGGAGGCACCCCAACCCTGAATCAGGTGTGTTTGAATAAGGAGACATGCAAAGCGTGCAGTGTTGGGGTGCCTCCAGGACCAGGGTTGGGAACCACTGCCATAACACACCGTTTAATGCCACTCAAAGGTGGCATAAACGCACTTACACAGCAATTACGATATTAGGGGCTGAGGTGGGTCTGAGCAGGCATAATTTAATCTGTCTTTTATGTAGCATTGTGTCTTTATGCTGAATTTTGGGCAGGTACAGAGCAGCCTTAACTCGGCTGTTTAAAGACACTGATTAGCAGTCTGTTTATTAATGCCTAATGCACATTGCACACAAAAATCCTAATAGCTAGCTGAAATCATCAATTCTAAACAGACTGACTGGATTTATGCAGATAAACCAAGTATTTTACATATTCTGCCTCTAATGCCTTTCCATGTACAGTAGGGTGGATCGGAATTAAAGGTGGATTAAAAGTTGTAAAGTATATAAACTGGTGCAGACTTCATGCTGATGAGTCAAAAAATCTAAATTCAGATGTGCCAAATATATTAGAGTGAGTCTGCTGGCCTGTCCCATGACAAACATTGCCTGTATTAGAGTCATGCATTCAATCACACTGCTTTATAAGCCTTAAAGTTACTAAAGCATTTGTGTGGCTCATAAAGCAGGTAATGCTGAACGGTAATAATAGTGCATATTTATTTCAAACGTGAGCATAAAACACGTTTAGGCATTTTGTTAATGCCTGTGAAAAAAGTCAAACTATGAAGACGTGGCAATTACATCCTGCTTTATTATAGTCCAGACTGTGTGCCAATGCTGCGTATCACTATAATATTCATGGAGGGTTAACAAAAGATATTAATTATAACGGCAAGGGTGGTGCCTTGTAACTTAAAGTCTTTTAAATAGGAATTTGGGGATTTATCCAACATGCTCTGGTGCCTATAGGCTGACACATACATGTTATACAATGTTTTATAACACAGCATTTCTGTTTATAGTGCAGACCATAAATTATGCATGCAGTACAAACATATGTTTCCAGCTGGTATAAACTGCAGCTGGCGCAATGCGTGCCAAAGTCTGGAGCCAAATTGTTTGTGTGTGTGTGTGTGTGTGTGTGTGTGTGTGTGTGAAGCTGCCCACATTATGATGAGCTGTATTTAAATCCGTTCACTGCCTTCTCTTAGTGAACTCAGTTCACTGGAAAAGAGCAGAACAATTTGTGATCCCTGAATGATTTAAAGAGCTGAAGTGGATGACACCATGACAGGAGGTAAATGATGGTAATATATTAGTGTTACACTTAGTTTCATAAAACCAATAAATGCTGTTCCTCATTCTGCTCTCATATATCAGATTCTGTGGAAATTGCAGTAGATACGAGATGTTTATAGACCCTCCATAAATGCTGTTGGTAAGTTCACAACATACAGTAAAACACAATGTTCCTGTAATACCAATGTAATTTTGGTGCAATAGCAAAATGTACTTATTTATGGGTTTTCAAACAATAGTTAATGTATTTGCAATCATAATCTTATGTTCGGGTAACACTTCATAATGAATATATACAAATTATACATAATACTTAACAGATCAGTGATTCCCTTTACCACTATGCACTTTAGTAATCACAGTTTGTGACAACAGTACAGCTTTTGTTATTGCTGTAATAATAAACTCATTTTTGGATAATAAAATAATATTACAATAAATTTATACAGCTTTCAGAATGTTTATCATTGTTTAGTTCCCTTCTTTTCCAGTGATATTGGTGGTTAAAAAATTGTTTTAGAAACCAATAAATGGAAAATCAATAGACTTTTGTCAGAAAAGATAATGGTACATGGCCCATTTTTCATTTAAAGATTATGTACATTCAAATATGCATATATGTAATTATTAAAATATATGAATCAACACTGAATCATCAGTTTAGCAATATAGAGTGTAATATAATATTTGTCTTTAAAGGAGGAATTCTAATCATAATCAAAAGTAGTAACATAAAAGTAATGATTTAATAATCAAAATGTATTTGTATATCGAACTTCTCTTATAACTTATATTTACATATAATAATCATATCAGAGTGTTTTAAAAAAAGTTACAGACAGTTTCACAGCCCTTGAAGTGAATGAGAGCTTCATAGTGCATAAGACTATCAGGAAACACCAACGAACTCAACTCAACGCATTTCTATTGTCTCCTGTGTGAAACGGTTCAGTAGAACTATCGGCAAAACTCTGATCTCAAACTTTAAAACCACCAATGTATTGAAGTACAGCTCAGTACAGTATATCCACACTCATCTGAGTACGCAGTATACACTACAGTACACACAGCCGACTTCATAAGTAACTGAAAAGATACCGCATCCGCACCGCAACTGTCCCCATCTGTTAATAAACTCTTTCACACCGTGAATAAAGTTCGTATTTTATCTTACCTGTTTTACTGTGAAATCATAAGTGTCCTATAATCATCATATGTCGGATGCGTGGTCTATAATTAGGCTACACAAAGAGAGGGAGAGAGACAGAACCGCAGAGATGAACAGAGCCACCCAACATTTGAACCCAGTCACTGAGAACTGAGAGAAACGCGTCACAGCGCGTGTAATATGAGCTTCACCTCGCGCGCGCCCTCTGTCTCTCACTCTATTCATTCCTGTGAAGATTTACCGCATTGCATTGTCAAAACAGTGTCAAGTAATATTACAGCCTACAGAAGGAAAATAGAAAAATTAATTTAAAGGGGTCATATGATGTTGCTAAAAAGAACGTTATTTTGTGTATTTAGTATAATGAAATGTGTTTATGCGGTTTAAGCCAGCTATCCAGTGCGTTGTGATTGGCCGAATTCCTCAAGCGTGTGACGGAAATGTTACATCCCTTACCATATTGTGATGCCTGCAGCAACCACATGTAACGACCGCGGGCTGGACTCCGCTTCGTCCACGGTGAAAGCCGATTCGGCGATCGACAGCTCGAAGTTGTAGTATTTCCTCAGCAACCAGCACGGATCAGCTCCAGGATGTCGAAGCGGTATCGTCCTCTTTTGGAAGGCCAAACAAAGTAATTTCGCTTTCACAACGACACACACAGTGCCTTCACGACATGGCGGCGGCGGCAGCAACAATACTACAGCGAGAATAAAAGTTACGCCTTCTTTCTTTGCGCGAACATTTGGGCGGCTTTATGCAAATCTTCCCACATCGTGACGTAGACATGTGGGGGCGTGTTAGAACGAGCCGTTTTAGGTAGGCGTGACTGACTCTGAACTTTTATAAAGAATATCTCTTTGGATTTGAGACTTTAGTCTTTGCAACTTTACAGATCTTCTTTATGCACCAAGTTTGAAACACTCCAAAGAGAAAGGAAACATTGAAAACGCATCATATGACCCCTTTAAAACTGTATCAAATCCCGAAAAAATTAAATTTTATTCACACTTAAAGGACATTTTAAAGAAACCCTAAAATTAAAATTTGCTGAAAATGTACATACCCTCAGGCCATCCAAGATATAGATGAGTTTGATTCTTTATGGGAACAGATTTGGAGACATTTAGCATTGCATCACTTGCTCACCAATGGATGCTCTGCAGTGAATGGATGCCGTCAGAATGAGAGTCCAAACAGCTGATAAAAACTTCACAATAATCCACAAGAAATCCACACCACTCCAGTCCATCAATTAATGTATTTTTAATCAGCGGATTCACTTCTAATGCTACATTTCTCTAAATATTTTCTGATGAATAAACAACCTCATCTAGAATTTTAGTTGAACTTTATAAGACACTGGTGTTGATAATGAAATGGCATTCATTTAGCATGATAACCTAAAGTAAAATAATGCAGAAACAGGGGAAAAATCTCTCTCTCTGTGACATGTGGGATAAATATAAAAGCAAACATCTCACCTTCTATTTCATCTAAATAGTGTCTACATATGTTCTACTCTTTCAGTTTTGCATGTTTCTGTTTCTCCATGCAGCGCTGTATGCGTGGAATGCACTCATGCGGCATAAACACATGCTGCAGGGCAGTTTAACACAATCTCACACTAATTTCTTGTTATTCCAGGTACGCTTCAACAACGAACCCTACAGCTAAAACAAGCAAATTCATCACTGAAAATTATAGTTACTTTAGTGATTTCACTCTGAATTCATTTGAATAAACCAGATGGTTGAAGTGACACAAACTAAAAAGCAGCCATCCAATGAAGTGTGCATTCAATTAAAGATCTAAATAGCAATGGCATGATTCAAAAGATATTTTGTTGCCTGTTTTGTTGAATAAACAAGATGGTAAAGACAGTGAATCTTTTCAACATAATACTAATATATATTATACTAATTATATATATATATATATATATATAACTTTTTGGCATAATTTCATAATCTTCTATAATCAGTCTATATGGCCCTAACTGTGTTCCCCTTCCTCACTGGTACAGGATGCACATGATTATTCAAACTTTTTTTTTTTTTTGCATATTCAGCTGTTCATGGTTACTCTGAGACAGAGCTCATGTAGGCTGCAGCATTCTTTGGTTTCTTATATGCCAACTGCACTGAATCACGCGTCAGAATAAAACCAGATCTCTCACACAAACCATGAACTGCAGGGTCAGGCGATGAACATTCATTGCATGACATTAGAAAGCTTTCTTTGTGCCCTTGAACAACTAGTTCGCTGTGAGATGACGTGAATTGGTCTTGTGTGTTTCATTTTGATTGTATGAATGTCCGACGGTCATTCAGAACCATGAGATGCTGACACACCAGCAACACAAGCACTGTTTTTTATATAAATTCTTTCATTCAGCAAGGATATGAATTAAACTGATCCAAAGTGACAGTATAGTGATTTATAATTATACAAAGATTTCTATTTCAAATAAATACTGTTTGTTTTCAACATTTATAATCAGCAGAGTCAGCATATTAATGTAATAATAATGATTTCTGAGAGATCAAGTAACACTGAAGACTGGAGTAATGATGCTGAAAATTCAGCTTTGATCACAGGAATAAATTATATTTTAAAATATATTACAATAGAAAATTATTTTAAATTTCAATAATATTTCAAAATGTATTTACTGTTTTTACTGTATTTATGACCAAAAACTGCAGCCTTTAAACACATAATTGGTCTTACCCTCCTTACAATTCTTTGGGCCTGTTGTGACCAAATCATGCATTTTAGATTGACAACAGAAAAAAGCTTTTGAAAGTTATTTTAATCCTAAACTAGGCGATGATTCACACTTAAATCATGTTTTACACTTATTAATTGCATACTGGAGGAAATGATTAATAAAAGCAGTGATTAAAACTATTAAGTGTGACTCATCACCTAGCTTTTGATGAATCTCAAATTGATTTTCGCAGCAATGTAACTAAACACAGAAGCCAAAAGAGCGCAGTATAAAATTATCGGATTTTAAAAATGTGATGTTTCATAAAACTGTGATATCCAAAAGTTACTGCAAGAGAAATAGTACGAGTCTAAATTTATATTGTTATTTAATATCACTTTTTTTTTATTTTATTCAGACACATCTCTGGCACCCAACATTTTCATCATCTCATTTCATTTCTTTCAAAATGTACCTTTTCAAAAAAGTTTGAAGTCTTATTTTGTGCCAACTCACAATTTTTGAAAACAAATTCATAAACTTCCTGGCACTGACAGTGACTCATTTGACTGCGAAGACAGGTGAGGTCGTGTGTGAGCGTGTTTGTAAATGAATTAACGGAGCCTCTGGATTCTGGCATCAGTGAATGTTTAATTACAAAGAAACCCACAGTGACAAAATAGGACAACGGTGTGAAAGAAGCATGACGACTGTTACAGGATCCGCAGACGCGGAGCGGCTTCTCTTCTCTTCTTTTAAAATACTGGAATAGTTTTAATTTAAATGAGACGGCACATGCCAAATGAGAAAAAAATAGACAAGAATACTTATAAAAATATGCCATTAGATTCATATGAACAATCGTGGACTGTGAGAGCACTATGTACAGAGAAAGGCAATATATACCAATATTTACAACAAACATTGATGACGTCTTTCACTAGAAAGGGCTGAGAGGGTCACTTACAACAGTAAGACTTGACTTAGGACTATCATCACTGATTGATTTAGATATTTGATTAAAAAGCAAAACATGCAGACTCAGTTTATGAAAATATGATTCTCTGAGGATCCCGTTTGTAGTAAGAAGTTATCTTCTGCAACGCTTTGACGTTTCTACCTACGAGTTCTTGGCACTAGTGTTCACAAGTGTTCCCATGAATTTCCATGCATGATGCGGTCTGGGAAATGTCTGACTTCACATCCTTCAGGTGAGCGAGAATTTGGGTGTGACGCGGTTCTTTCCAGACAAACTAAGGCAGCAGAAATTGCTCATTTAACAGGAAGTCCACCCACCTGAGGCGGGCGGCGCAGGCAGAGCGCTTTAGCGGGTAATTGTCTGTCATAAGCGGCCACAAGCAGCCAAAGGGCTGTAACCCGTCTGACTTCATTCTCGTGTCGTAATCTACACACAGACACACTCACAAACAAACACAGAGTTTCTCTCTCCACTGCAAACTCTGTATGTCAAATCGACGCAGTCTTCAGCAACATCGTTTAAGAAACAACACAATTCCCTTTCCTGAATTAACATGGTGATGAAAACAACCACTGAAATTACACAGCTGGTCATTGGTGAATCTCACCAATCCTGTCTAGTTATATTTCATCCCGAAATTAAAAGAAATTGACATAAAATAAATTATATCTTTTTTTACTTTATTATTTGATTTTTAAAAAAATTAGTTTTACATTATTTTAATGTCAATTAATTACATTTCCCCCAAATTCCAATTACCGTAATGCAAAAAAATAGAACTGTAATGTGAAAAAATTACAGCACATTTGTAAAGTACAAACCATAGTATGGAAGCCCGTTTCCACCAAGAGATAAAAAAAAAAAAAAACTTTTTATCTCACAATTCTGACTTCCGAGTTTACATCTTGCAACTCTGGATTTTTTCTCAGAATTGCATGAAAAACTTATATTATGGAGTTATAAAGTCAGAATTGTGAGAAACTCGCAATTGTAAGAAAATGATGAGCTGAGTTGTTTTCCTCAGATCTGGACTTCAGCTTGCAATCGCAAGTTGAAAAAAAATCGTACAATTCTGAGAAAATGGTGGAAACAAGCTTCCATACCATAGTATTTGTTGGATTAAATTGAATCAAAAATCAAAAAATTGGAAGAATAAAAATGTATTACAGTAATGTGAATGAGATTGTATCACAATTTTAAGAAATTAAAGGGAAATTACAATGAAAATAATGACATGATGTAAAAAAAAACAATCGCAAGTTGAAAAAAAATCGTACAATTCTGAGAAAATGGTGGAAACAAGCTTCCATACCATAGTATTTGTTGGATTAAATTGAATCAAAAATCAAAAAATTGGAAGAATAAAAATGTATTACAGTAATGTGAAAGAGATTGTATCACAATTTTAAGAAATTAAAGGGAAATTACAATGAAAATAATGACATGATGTAAAAAAAACAAACAAAAAAAAACTTAAATGGTCCTAAAAAATATGCTTTATTTTCTTTATGCAAATAAAACTTCTTTTTATTTTGGGGTGAAATATGACCAGGATGTTTCTTTGTGAGATTCACCGGAATCATTTTTCAAAAATGGTACAAATGCAACCTCACTGACCCAACTTGAGTTGAGCGTCAAAATCTTTCAGTAGAGAAAAACGCCAGATTACTTTATTTATAAATTAAGTGCTATAAAAAAAAAGACTTAACTAAAAATGAAAAAACATAAATACTGTACAAAAGGTTTTTTGTCACAATACCTATATATGGAATGTCATTGCTGTTCTTTCACATAACATAGTGAAGTCTTATTTTTTTTATACATAAAGATGATTCGATAACCAAAAGAATAATGTTATAATGTGTAATAACTCTGACTGTGAGTTTGTTGATTACTGAAGTAGTAAAGTGTGAGTGTCATATAGCGGTTCGCGGGTACTCTAGCCTTATATTGCACATTGGTTACATAAGATTAACTCTCATCTCGCCCCGAACAACACAAACGAGAGCTTTAACAAAAACATCACAGTCTGTCAAGACCAGTAGTGTGTGGACTGATGAAGTGAAGGATGAAAAACTTGTCTTTCCACTTTGTACGTCCATCCACATTACCCACAATCCTCCCTGCCTCGTGTGATGCATTCAAACCCACTCTCTATCCAACAATTCTTGCTTCCTTTCTTTTTTACTTCACCTTTTCCTGGTTTTTCTCTTTTCTTCTTCAAGGTAATGATAATTTCGTCCGCTCTGTTTTTTTAAGTTTCAACACAATATTCAAAAGCAGCCACAGGAAACACCACATGGCAAGCGAGATCGAGATATTTTACACCGAGAAACAATGGAACGAAAAACAAACACCCCATTGGTTGACGTCTTACATGCTTGTGCACAACGCATCAGAGAACAGGAAGGGGCGGGGTTTCAGGGGGGAAGTGTGTTGAGGGGGCGGGGCTTCTGCTACACGCACCACAGCAGTAAGTGGTTGGTGCTGTCGTCCCGCCCCACTGTCTCGCTGCTATTGGTCAGTCGGAAGTCTTCATAGCCGTCTCCGCCGCTGATGACCAGCAGGTTGGATTTGGTGGGCAGGAGGGTGGAGGCGCGCCGTCGGGAGGAGTCTCGTCTCTGCAGGCCTCCGCTGCTGCTCTCAGAGCTGTTCTGTGCAGAGTTCACTATAATAGAAATTCAGGACACACACACATATTTGTTATCTGATGTCACTGTGCCATATTTTATTGATAGCCTCTACTTATAGACATTCTTCTTGGAAGCATCCAATCACAAGCATTAATCAGGCCTAACCAGGCAAGTTTAAAACACTCGTTTTTAAAACACACAAGTGGTTGATTGAAAGGTGAGTAGGCGTTTTTTTCTGTTGTTTGGGATGCATCAGGATGCATTAATGTTTACACTGCAAATGAAATGATCGCATATGTCCCTGACCTTTGTAAACGGTTTGTGTGACGTGATGGCAAAATGTTCTGAACCAGTTTACACTTGTCTTGGCACTGACTATTTGAGATGGCTAAATTAAATTAAATCAAATCAAATTAAATATTTGATACTCTTTTGCAGGGCCATAATTGGGTGTGTTTTTTTTAATACCACAACACACAAAGTTTTATAATAATAAAGTGAAGTGACATGACATGTGGCCAAGTATGGTGACCCATACTCAGAATTAGTGCTCTGCATTTATCCCATCCAAAGTGCACACACACAGCAGTGAACACACACACACCGTGAACACACAGCCATTTTTTTGCTGCGGCGCCCGGGGAGCAGTTGGGGGTTCGGTGCCTTGCTCAAGGGCACCTCAGTCGTGGTATTGAAGGCGGAAGAGAGTGCTGTACATTCACTCCCCCCACCTACAAGCCCTGCCGGTACGAGACTCGAACCCACAACCTTTGGGTTACGAGTCCGACTCTCTAACCATTAGGCCACGACTTCCCAAATAAATAAAAAATAATAATAATGTGAGTATTAGCTAGACTTGTTTTTTTTTTTTTTATTAATCTTCCTTTTATACAAAAATAAATTCCTTGCCAAACAATTACTATAAAAACATGAGTTAAACAAAAGAAAGAATAACAAGGTACATTTCAGCTCACATTAAAAAACAAAGTAAAAAAAAAGTATTAGCTAAAAAAACAAACAAAAAAGTACGTGTTTTTTAAGCTGAATTTAAATTCAATTAAAAATGTGATATTGAATTGCAGGGCCATAATCACATTATTTATGAATATCATAATATTTGTAAAAAAAAAAATAAAAAAATCTTAAATTATTTATTGAATTACTATTATCATTAACCATGTGTTTGTGTTTTTATGAATCCCATAACATTTATAGAATGTTTATATATAGAATATAGAATTTTTTTTATTATTTTAATATTATTATATACAGTATAGTGTAGTGTAATATGGTCAGTTTTTAAAATATACTGCTACATAAAAAATTTAAATTGTATGAACAAATTACAAATAAAATTACAACACATTATTGACACTGAAGAGAACAGTTTAAGTCGCACTGAACTCCTAATACTCCTAATAAAAAAAAACACATAGAACAGATCAATGTCTGCAGGTTTCTGTATTTCCATAATGCACTTCACCATTTTGTTGCCAGATCCTCTGTTAATATTACCCACACTGCAAGAGGCAGTGAGAAACTTACCGGATTCGGACGGCGGTGGGAAGTTGACGTCAAAGCCCTCTGGCAGCTCAATGCACGTGAGGAAGCGGACGTGTCCGGTGTGTCCGTGGGCGGAGCCCATGGGGAGGTGGGGAGCCCGCAGAGAGCCCGGCCCAGTGCTGGAGGACACGGGCGGGATGGCCAGAGTCAGGACCACCCCTGCACTGGTGCCGATCCACAGCAGGTCCTTACATGCCAGAAGAGCTGTGATCCGCAAACATGCTGCTTTGTGCTGCCGGATAATGGCATCAGAGCCTAAAAGAAAAAAAAAATGAGACAGGGATTTGATTAGATTCTGAAACAGTTCTTCATTAAAAAGCAGTGTTATTTTAGTATAGCTGATATACTATTATAGCTCAAATAACAAGCATTTTTACTGAAAAGTGTAACCTGCTAAGACCTACGCGCACACACACACCCACACACACAGACACACAGTGTTAGTATTATTTGTATACTATTATAGTATTTATTGATATTTTTAGTTAGTTTTATTTTAAAGTTTTAGTAATTTTGTTGTGTTTTTTGTCCTTTTTATTATATATTTTTTTAAATATATAGTTTTTTCAATGGCTAAAAGTTTTATTTTATTCATTTTTTATTAATTTGTTTCATTTTTTTTTTTTTTTATAACTCACACAATTTGTTTTAAAATTAATGGTAATAACCCATTGTTATAACTCACAATTATAAAATTAGCTCTAACAATCCACATTTGAAGCCCTATTGATCTGTTTTTGTGCTTTTTTGACTTGTTTTTATCATCCAGCAGATAAAAACCATAATGCCGCTTTGCATCATATTTGTTGAATAAAATCCAATACTTGTTTCTTAATAATTTTGAGGTGCTGATTCCAAAAATAGCATCGGTTTTGCTCAAGCACGTCAGATTTTCTCAAACAATTTTGTAGCATTTTTGTTTTCGACAACCATTTGTGCAGTGAAGTCTTATATTATTACTTAATAAGTAGAAAAACTGCCACAAACACATGATTCCTGTCTGAATTATATATTTACATATAATATTTGCGGAATGCAATTTGAATTTAGTACTTGTTTCTTAGTAATTTTAGGGTGCCGATTCCAAAAATAGTGCCTATTTTGCTCTAGCATGTCACACTTTCTCACAAAATATGAAGCATTTCATGGGATGTTTGCTTTCGACAACCACTTGTATGGTGAAGAAGTCTTGTATTATCCCTTAATCAGCAGAAAAACTGCCACAAACACATGATTCCTGTCTGAATCTGAGCCAGATTACGATTTGTTTAATGCTCAGCCCATTCTCACATGTATTAATGAATCTAAACACATTATTTTATGCATAACGCTGATTTCAAGGTCAGAATTATGGCCAGTGACAGAAGACAATGCAAACATGAGCCAGATGTTTTCTGCAATATCTGTGGGTGTTTTACTGCATCTAAACAGCCACACAAAATGACAGATTTTGTGAAAAAAGCTTATTTTGTAAAGTTCTTTGACATTAAATACAATACAATTTGAAAAACCTTTATTCTTTTTTTGTGAAAAAACAAAACAAAACAAAACAAAAAACTATGCAATGGAAAGTTTTTATTGATATTTTTGAACTCAGCCCTGCATATTGAAAAAAAGAAAGAAAGAAGAGGCATAATTTGACCTAATTTCATGATGCTGTTATTACCTGCAAGCATCTTGTGCACGGCTGGTGCCACGTCGACCTCGGTCAGGCTCTCGTAGGTGGCGGCGTGATAGAGCCGCACCTGAGCGCTGCCCTGTAGAGCGATCCACACGCCTTTACCATAGCTCACGATACTGGTCACGCAGCGCCCGCTGTCCTGACCCACCTGGAATGAGTGCTGAAGAACACATTCAAACACAATGTTAAAATTGTTCAAATGATTCAAGTGCTGTTCAGAAATCTGATGTCAAGTGGATATCGTTTGGTTATAATTGTCATATTTTAAACTTTTAATAGTCAAGTCAAATTTATTTCTATAGCGTTTTATACAATACACACTGTTCCAAAGCAGCTTCAAAGAAACAGTCAGGAAAATAACAGTTTCAATGTTGCAAAATTAATCAGTTATGAAAGTAATTCAATTTAAGATGTAAAGCAGCTCTACAGAAGACAAGTGTCATTGTTTTGCTCGAATAACTGTCAATGTTGCAAAGCCATTCATTTATAAAACAAATTTAATTTCAGCTGTAAAGCAGCTCTATAAAACACAACAGTGACATTATTCAGCTCAATTCAGATTGAATGTTGATTTAATTACTTTCAATAGCTGTGTGGATATTAGTGTCAATATTCAGTTCAAATTTTATTCTCACCTGATGATGTCAGTGCAGGTATATCTATAATATTACTGAATATTAAATGTCTTCTAAACCTTGTGACCCAGAGCGGATTTTCTCTTTTCTGAAAAAACGTTATTGTATTGAAATAAAACTTACTGACTTTGCTCTCAGGGTATAACAATGCCCCCCCCCCAAAAAAAAGATAATTTTTGTGATTTTTTCCACCCACCTTGTTACATTTGTGATGTTTCTAGTCAAAAATGATGTACAAAAATTGTTTGTAAATTTCTCTTATGCTATATTATCACCAAATACTGGATTCAATTTTTTTGTCAACTTGTTTTCTTTCAATTAGCACAGGTTTTGTATTTCTTTTTGAAACTGATTGTTCATAGGCCTCACTGATCTGAGTGCATGCACCTCAGTTTATGAGTGAATATCAAAATTATCCACAAATGATGCTTATGCACTCAAAAACTGAGGTGCAAACGCTCAGATCAATGAGGCCTTTGATCATTCATTTCCAAAAACAAACACAAAACCTGTGCTAACTGAAAGAAAAGATCGAATCCAAGATTAGTTAATAATATAGCATAAGGCGAGATTTACAAGCAATTTTTAAAGGGCTGGTCATTTTTGACCACATCAGTTGAAGGATTTTCAGCACAAGACTTAAACCAAAATATCTTTTCCCAGACTTCATCTGCCTGTGGTTTGCGTCTGACCTCTTGTGCTAAAGTGCTGGTGTTGATGATGAGGACTCGGTTCTGACAGCCACACCACAGTTTTCCCGCCACAGGAACCATTTTGGTTACGGGTCCAGTTGGAGAGCCCAGACACAGCGTTTGAGAGCTCTGAGGATCCCAGAAACTTCCTGTTATGTAGAAAAAGCAGAGAGAGTCGGTGTAAATCACTCTTATCGGTTATAACTGAATCATTTGGAATGGATCTGAGCTCACCTGCCTCCCTCTGATAAACAATCACCTCCCCGTTTGCCAGGGACACAAACACTTTGTTGTCAAGATACCTGGGAATGAAAAAAAGATGTTCAGTCTCCATGCCGACGTTGCGTAAATTACCATGGCAACAGATCAATGAGGCAGAAGCTGCTTACAGGATACACAGGATAGAAGCAGAGTGCTGCATCTTCATACTGTTCTTCCTGTTTCTGATGTTGTCTGATGACTGGTACACATGAATACTGAAAGAAAACAACATGATTATACTTATGAAATATGACATTTATGTCCTTAGGCGTTTACTGGTAATCAACAAACTTATGTTGAAAAGTTTGGGGTCAATTTTTTATATTTTTGAAAGTCTCTTATGCTCACCAAGGTGGCAAGTATTTGATTGAAAATAAAGTAAAATCAATTAAAACAAACGTTTTCCGTGTTTTCAAATATATTGTAAAATGTAATTTATTCCTGTGACGAAAAGCGGAATTTTCAGCATCATTACTCCAGTCTTCAGAGTCACAAGATCCTTCAGAAATCCTTCTAATATGCTGATATTATTAGGAATTAAAATACGTTATATATACAGGCATCAAGTCAAATGCTCTCTAAGTCATCGGACTGTTTTTTGTTTGTTTTGACTTTCAACTGGCAGTGAGGCAAGAACAAATGCTCCACACCTGCTTGTGTGACGCAAAGAGAGAGAGAGACAGACAGAGAGAGAGAGAGAGAGAGAGAGAGTAAATGTTTGTGTGGAAAGTGACAGGATGCACTGAGGACACGGGCAGGTCTGAGCTCGAGATAACGAGTGTCTCTGTGGGAACGCAGTAAACGGGTGTACTGTAGTCAGATCAGGGTCACCTGAGGTGAGAATTAAACCCCAAACAGAAGGAACAGCAGGTGGGTGTTTTGTGCAGTTAAATGCCATTACGTCATTGTGTGCTACTATCGTTCGACTTTTAATTCGGCCCATGGGCTTTGAATGCTGCCTAAACACAAGTTTGAACACTTATAATAACTACCAATAATTACATTAACAAACATTGTCATTATTTAATAGATCATTAATTTTACATTCAAATAGTCAGAACTTTCATGAAAATTAAATGTTCATTTTTGAATGATTTTCAGTATTTTTTAAATGTTTTGACAAATATCTAATATATAATGTATTTTCTTTGTATACATTACTTAGCCCCATATAAGCTTTTTAATAGTTTTTATATGTTGTTATATTAAAGGGTTCATGAACTACATTTTTTAAGTAATAGGCTACTTTCTATCCTGTTTTTGAGCCTCTCTGCAGAACGGTCTGTTTTTATAGGCGGGTGCATTCAAGACTCACAAGTAAACGCCTACTGCTATGATTGGCTAACAGTTTTGCTTATTAAAATAACAGATGGACACTGCCGTGACGTACTCTGCACGGGTCATTTGGGTTTAAAACGTATAAATACTCTGTATATATCAAATGGTCTGGAACAGACAATGAAATAGTGGTAAAATATATCAACAGACAGTATTAGAGAGAGCTGAACTGGATAATGACTTCACTGAATCACCAATGAATTGACTTTAACTGGAAAAATGACTTTTTTTATTGTCCTCTTGCATTATTGAAACTATTTTTCTGTTTGACACTGAAAAGCTGCTTTGACACAATCTGTATTGTATAAAGCACTATATAAATAAAGGTGACTTGACTAAAAACATGTTTACTCACACTTATGTGTTGCGACATTACTCTCTATAGTCAGACTCAGTACTGCATCATCGTTTACTAAAACCTGCATCATAATGTCTTGTTTAAAAATGAATCTGTAGCAAAGTAAAGCAAACAAACAGTGTTTCACTGATGCGATCTTGAGCTCTTTCCTAATATTACCCCATGTTTACACAGGACGCGAGCGGCGCAACGTGACTAGAAAACAGAGCCCATTATAATCGGCGATTCTGTCTACGGCACGGACTGACAACAAATCCCCGACAGTAAACTAATGTCCCGTTCTATTTTTCACATACTCCAAGCATTCATGCTGCTTCTGACCTGAAAGAGAAATGGATTCGCGACATGACGCGAAAAAAAAGACTTTGTTTCAAATGATAATTTTTATTTTTTTTTTGGTTTATGCTGATATAATCATGGCCAGTTGGGCAGTGAAGATAACAATAACTAATAATATCACAGCCTACTTTTAAAGATACAATCACATCCTGTTAGACCAAATCAAACAGTTCCGTACATAGCATTGCAGAAGTTAAATGTTATGTAAATATGTTTATTCTCTTAAAACCTAAACTAGATCTTAAAAAAATTAGAAACTGAAGTAAGTTTAAGTTCTACATTTACTAAATCTAAAACTAAAATAAAAACAAATTAAAGTTAAAAAAATTATGAAAACTAAAAAATATACAAATAAAAGCTATAAGTAATACAAAAACCAAATAATACCGTCCCTAATAATAATAAGTACCGCCCTACCATTACAGAAGTTATTTATTCTGTCATGCAGAGACCCACCAGCCGTCCTCGGTCCCGAGCCAGACGGAGCTCTGATACGCCTCGGGGTCGATGCTCAGCAGGTCCTCCAGACTGGCCCGGGTGAAGGAGCCTCGACTGGACCGCCGCATGGCTCGGCCGTCCACGGGACTGTCCGCACTGAGCCGAGGGGCCCCGAATGTGCTCGGGACGGGAAACTCCTGTTCCTCCTCGGAGCTGGTGGTCTCGGTGGCCACGTCCTTTGAAATGGCTGCTTCATCATCTGAGAGAAACAAATAAATACAAAACATCATCAATAAGACACCAATCACAAACATGAGCGAGTATATATGATTTTAGAGACTCACTGCCGAAGCTGGATGAGATGGTGGAATGGGAGGCTTGGCTCTGCAGTGTGGATGAAGGGCTGGGAGAGTCTTCATCATCGGTGTCATCGCTATCGAAGGGCACGAGCTCTGCGGCGGGGACTGCGGGCGGCTTGCTGAGCTCCAGAGATGAGCCGGAGATGCAGATGTGGAGCTGGGGTTGTGCAGACGCTGTAGGGTTTGACTCAGACGGGGCGGAGGGGGTGGAATGACCCACACGTTCTCTGCAGTAGACAGAATGGACATTTTTGCACTTGCAAACTGCTTATATGCATAAAAAATTACTAGAACACAGCATACTACACTGCTATTGAGGTGAACCTGTTTTAAAAGGCATAATCATTTAAATTAAC
>NW_015537936.1:301630-303579 GCF_001515605.1 Sinocyclocheilus anshuiensis | reverse complement strand
TATATATATATATATATATATATATATAAACTTGGCAAATAACAAATAAATTAGAACTAAAAGTATGAAAAATAAAATTGCAATAAAAACAAAATAGATAAATAAATAAATAAATAAACACATCAAACTATAAATAAAAACTTCACAAAAGCACAAAGTCTGTTTTAAAAGGCATATTCCAGGATTTTTTAAACTTAATAACGGGTGTATTTCATGTTGTAGATTACCACAAACAATATATAATACACACACACACACACACACAGTAAACTAAAACTATTAAAATTGCTTTTGGTAATTGAAATTAAGCTGAAATAAAATAAAATATAAATATTAGATGAAGAACTTAAACTTCAAAACAATGTAAATGTTGCCTTGGCAACCAATTAAATTAAATACTTTGAAGTTGAAGTACTAAACCTAAACTGAAAAATAAATTAAAAGTTACTAAAACGGTTACTCATTAATAGAATTAAAACTGAAGTAAAAAGAAAGCATCAAATTAAAGAATATATATATAAAAAACTTCACAAAAGCATGTAACAAAATTACTAAAACCTAAAATAAAATAGAAAATATAATAATATAATATTAATTAATATAATATAGTATTATTTAGTCATTTAGCAGACACTTTTATCTAAAGTGACTAACAAATGAGGACAAAGGAAGCAATCAGAATCAACAAAAGAGCAATGATATACAAGTGCTATAACAAGTCTCAAGTTAGCCTAACGCAGTACACGTAGCAAGGTTATTTTTTATTATATAATAGAATAAAAGAAAACAGATAGTAAAAGAATAGAGAAAGCTAGTGTTATAGGTCTTTTTATTGTTTGTTTGTTTTTTTAAATTATATTTATATATGTGTTTAAATGCACTTATAAAACGAGCAGGCAAAACATCTGAGGGTTTATAGCTTATAGTTACACAGTAAAAAAAGAAACTGATGCTGTAAAATTGTACAGAATTCAAATACATTGAAGGATGTTGAAATTAGTGTCCCTGGTGAGATCTCTCCTGATCCCTGGAAATTCCCACATATACTGTAATCTCATCGTGCTCATTTATTATTAGTCTTAAACAGGAGAATTTGTCCTGTTAAGCAGGTGTGTTTAGGGTCGTCCGTCTCACCTGTTCTTCAGGCCCGGCACGGCTGCGATGCAGATGATGCGAGCGGAGCAGACGGCGATGCAGGCCTCCACCGTGGGCTCGTCCCGGATGTTCAGCAGACACACCTGACCCACGTACCCGTCGCTGTTACACACCCACACCTCATACGTGTTCTCTGGACAGCTGTGACTGGGGGATGCGCAGGAGAACTGCATCCCGCTGCGCGTCTTCATGATGGGAATGGCCTTCAGGAACTCAGGGTCCCACTGGTCTTTGTTCATGGCTGGACAAAACATGGAAAACAGGGTGCTTTTGATGAAAATGTAGGGATTGTCATCAATATATAGCATATTTGTCTTTTCTATTAATGTACACCCCATACAGGTGCATCTCAATAAATTAGAATGTCGTGGAAAAGTTCATTTATTTCAGTAATTCAACTCAAATTGTGAAACTCGTGTATTAAAATTTGAGTTGAATTACTGAAATAAATGAACTTTTCCACGACATTCTAATTTATTGAGATGCACCTGTATTTGTTGGGCTAATGTGAATATGAAGTATACATCATTAATATACTATATAAAGGATTTATTGGCTTTCTCATGAATGTAGGCACTATTTCTTGGGTGTTGTAAAGAATATTGTGCGGTATTGGCATTTGCATTGAATATATACAAAAATATATGCTGTATTTATTGGATTTTGCATGAATATAGGGAGTATTTCTTGGGCTATGCATAAATGTGACCCTGGAGCATAAAACCAGTCATAAGTAGCACAGGTATATTTTTAGCAATAGCCAACAATACATTGTATGGGTCAAAATGATTGAT
>NW_015537936.1:301110-301462 GCF_001515605.1 Sinocyclocheilus anshuiensis | reverse complement strand
ATTATGCATTGCTAAGAACTTCATTTGGACAACTTTAAAGGCGATTTTCTCAATATATATATATTTTTTTCTGATTACAGATTTTCAAATAGTTGTATCTCTGCCAAATATTGTCCTATCCTAACAAACCATACATCAAAGGAAAGTTTCTTTGTTCAGCTTTCAGATGATGCGCAAATCTCTATTTTGAAAAATTGACACTTATGACTGGTTTTGTGGCCCACGGTCACAAATATATATTGTATCTTTCCGTGAAAAGCCTAACAAATACTATATAATTTCACAAAGAATTTACAGTATATAGTATAGAAAGTTTTATAAAAAAAGAATTTATATATATATAAAAAAAAAA
>NW_015537936.1:300066-300940 GCF_001515605.1 Sinocyclocheilus anshuiensis | reverse complement strand
GATAGATAGATGATAGATAGATAGATAGATAGATAGATAGATAGATGATAGATAGATAAAGTAAATAAATAAACCAATTAAAAATAAATAAATAAATACATATAAATAAATAAATAAACTAAGAAATAAAGATAAATAAATAAATAAACTAAGAAATAAAGATAAATAAATCAACTTCCTGTAATAACAATAAATAAACTGTTCAAATTACTACAATGAATTGTTGACTTTGTTGGAGGAAAAACGAAGTATTAGAATATATGAATTGTTGTAAATATATGCATTGTTGTATTTTCTGTTCAAACTTGCTAGTAAAATATCAGAGAATTTCAATTAATTAATAAAAAAAAAAAAAAAAAATATATATATATATATATATATTGTATATGCTATTTTTGTATTATTTATATTATAGTAGTTGATTATATTAAATTATAAATTATATATATTTTTTACATATATTAAATACAATAAATAATACTAAAACAATGCTGGATTGTGTATATACAGTGGTTACTCTGTAGTGTATACCATTTTATTAACTAGTTTGTCTTGTGCTAAATGTCAACACAAAGTTTGTAAGAGAAAATAATAATTTCCCCCTTTTTTCTCTGGAGGAAAGTAATGATTTGATGTGAATTGCTCTCAGATCGCTGTACATTATTTAAAACAGAAACAGAGGGTCAGCTCTGAGGATTTACCGAGCTTCTTCTTGGCCTCCTCAAAGGCCTGCTCGAAGTTACTGCGGGTGTCAGGGCTGCTGAACTCAAAGATGAAGGTGGTTTCTGCTGAAGTGCTGGTCAGCTCTAGTTTAGTGGGCAGTAACGTCATGCTGAAGGCCAGAGACTGCTTCTCGGCCAGCTCCCGGTGAACC
>NW_015537936.1:278843-298739 GCF_001515605.1 Sinocyclocheilus anshuiensis | reverse complement strand
AAAAAAAAAAAAATATATATATATATATATATTGTATATGCTATTTTTGTATTATTTATATTATAGTAGTTGATTATATTAAATTATAAATTATATATATTTTTTACATATATTAAATACAATAAATAATACTAAAACAATGCTGGATTGTGTATATACAGTGGTTACTCTGTAGTGTATACCATTTTATTAACTAGTTTGTCTTGTGCTAAATGTCAACACAAAGTTTGTAAGAGAAAATAATAATTTCCCCCTTTTTTCTCTGGAGGAAAGTAATGATTTGATGTGAATTGCTCTCAGATCGCTGTAAAACAGAAAAAACAGAAACAGAGGGTCAGCTCTGAGGATTTACCGAGCTTCTTCTTGGCCTCCTCAAAGAAGTTACTGCACACACACACACACACACACACACACACACACACACAAAAACACTTCAGAATATTTCAGCTATTCCAAGGAAGAGGCAAATCAAGTCTGACTGGCACAAGCTTTTAAGTCAACAGCAAAAAAAAAAAAAAAACATTTTATCTTTTCTCGTTAAAGTTGATAAGTTTGTCTATTTTTTTAATCCTAAATACGCACAAATATGGTTGCATTTTATTTTTTTGCATGCACCATTGCCCCCCCCCGTCTACAACCAATCAGAACAGGTATATAATCCGCCATAAAAAAACCTGTAAAAGTGAAACTGATATAAGTATTCCACACTAAAGGTAAACACAGTTCATAAAGTTAGACAGACCTGATGAGGGAAACTGAGTGTTTCTGACAGTTTGCTTATTTGGCCAAGCGTGCTGAGATCTTCATCCAGACGGCTGATGGTTTTCTGGATGTTTTCTCTGTTAGTGGCTTGATTAGAACCTGTGATGAAGAAATGATATTGGGTCAGTAAAAGAGCATCAAAGTTCAACTAAGTGTAATGGAAAAGAATATAAAAGGGGTAAATAAATAAATAATGCATACATTCAATCAATTAAATAAATGAATAATAACAAATAATACAAACTTAAATAAATACCAGAAAATAACATAAAAGTGGCAATAATAATAATAATAAAAAAACATTAAATTAAATAAATAATACATAAAAATAAATGAATGAATTCAATTAAATAATTAATAATAATTCAAATTAATATTATATCAATTAAAATAAATAAAATGGATACCAATACTACTGCTAATTTAGATAGATAGATAGATAGAAAAGGTATAGATAACTCTAGGGCATTTTGTCTTCCTAAAGTAACCCAGGAAAGGGCTCCACATTTGAAAAAAGACCTCAGGTTTCTGTCTCACTGTGAATCTGAACTTTTAAGAGCATATATATATATATATATATATAAAAAAACATGGCAATCATGTAAATCATGTCATACTGATTGTGTGAGATAATAACACTACCTTTAACCACCTCAATGTCTTCTAAGGGCAGTTTCCACAGGAACTTATATTTACTCGAGGTGTCAATGACACTAGCAGCGGCGTATCTGAAAGAGAAGCAGAGAGAGAATTGAATCATCAGTCGAGGATTTTTTCCAGCATGGGTTGATGTGCGCTAGTAATTAATGATCTATTCTGATATCTGATAGTTTGCTGGTTCAAATGTGGTGAGGGTTAATCATGAAAGATCACTGTTGAACTCATGAATGAGCATCTACAGTGCATTTTTCTTCTGTAACGTGATGCATTTCCTTATTTTGATTGATGTCCCAGAAATAAGTGTCCTGGGAATCACTTTAGATGAAAGCGTATGCTAAATAAGATTATTTATGTGGTGTTTCCATGACAGTCCACTAGAGTGCAGTGTTATTCAGAAATTAAATGCATTTATTTTAGCCATCAGGTGCAGAAGAGCTCAGGGGACTCTGGGGGTTTCTAAACCAAACATGAGTTTTCCCAGGCCCTCCTCACATCTCTGCACTATTAAAAGAAAACTGCGAACGCGCAGCCGCACTCACAGACTCATGGAGCTCCTGCGCAGAGATCCAGACTTTCTCTTCAGCGTGGTGCAGATGAGCAGATCGCTGAACAGAAACAGAGACCGGTCCTTCTTACCGCCCACCGTTTTCTGCAGAGAAGGACAGAGGTTTAGGAAGCTCATACGTTGGCTTAAAGTGATTTGATTTCTTGTGTTTATTTGTGCTCACCGCTTCCACCACCATCTCTTGTCTTAGAAACGTCCTCTGTGGATTCAGGATCTGACAGGAAAAAAAAAACATTATTAGATATAGCTGAAGGCAAACTAGCCTACATACTACTGTAACATGTTTGTGTGGTATCAGTCGAACATATCTAATCAATGTGAAACGATTTGCAACCAAAACTGTAAATGCACTGAAAAAAAAAGATTATTTTTCAGTTGACAGATTGAAAATCTATTGTTTTTTTGGGCAAAGATTTACTTAATTTTGATAAATTTTTCACAAAACAAGACTTGATATCTTATGGCAAGGCAAGTTTATTTATATAGTACTTTTCATTTATGATGGTAATTTAAAGTGCTTTTTAAAGGGATTTAAAAAAAAAATCATAAAAGATGCATAAGAAATAAAAATGTAGTTAAAATATTTAACATATTAACACATTTACTCAACATTAAACAGATTTCACAATAAAAACTGTAAATACACTGCAAAAATAATTTTCTTACTCAGTATTTTTGTCTTTTTCACCAGTACAAATATCTAAACAGAAGATGTAAAATATTAAGTCTTGTTTTCTGAAAAAACTAAATTAAATTAAAAATTAAAAAGCAATTTAAAGGTTTAATTTATATATTAGAACCTATAAAAAAAATCATCTTAAAAAATCATAAAAGAAAGAAAAATGGAATTGAAACCAAGTTTTAATCACTTCAGTTAATAAACTGGATGAGTGATTTTGAGTGATCTCTCACATGCTCCACGCCCTCGATGTGCGCCTCGATCTCCTGCATGACGCGTGTCTCTTTCTCCAGCTCCTCCGCGGTGCGCCGGCCCTTGTTGATCCTCTCAGCCAATCGCTTGATGTTCTTCTGGGCGTCCAGCAAAAACAGGTAGTCAGGGTGATCTTCAGGAGTGTGCTTCAGAAGATCCTGATCCATACAAACAATGTGTCATTTAAAAACTAAACTACCTAAATTACAGCTAGTACCTAAAAAGACACTTATAAAAATTGATAGTTTCAGTCCTAGATATTCAAGGACTGTATATTATAGCAGAATGACAATTAATTTAAGCATTTTTTTGTCCTTAAAATTAACAAACCAGATGAGTAAATATTAAGGATTTTAACTAGTTGCTAAATGGTGGTCACATACAAAACATACAGGGCTGAATGATTTAAGAAAAATAAAATGGCATTTTTCTGATAAAAATTGAGATTGTGATTTAAAATGATTTTTTTGTTTGTTTTTGAAAGAGCTCCAGGTTTGCTGTACTTGTGTGTAAAATAAAACTATTATTTTTTACTCTGCCAGTACTCTAACAATAGTATAATAATAATAATAATAATAATAATAAATATTATAATTATTATTACTACTACTACTACTACTACTACTACTATTATTATTATTATTAAATAAAAAGAGTATTAAATAATAAAAAAAAATTACAATACAACAGTAACATTACAATGCTAAAATTTATGTCCTAATTTCAAACATTAAATCTTTGAGCTTTTATTTAGGGGCAAATCTACCAAAGTTAGGATTATAAATGTTTCTCATTACAAATGTGTTGAAATGGATGGCACATGTTTTATTCCAAAATGAACATTATAAGTGACACAATGATGCAGAGACTGAAATGATGCATATACTGCGAACCAAGCCACTGAAGTCACTGTTTTCAAAAGCTACAAGTCTGTGAATTTACACAGCTACAAACACGCTGCGCATGTTTAAATAAAATGCAGTCTTTGCAATTTGGTAATTCTAAGTCATATTGCATTTTTGATTATATTTCAATTAATCATTCAGCCCTGCCTGATGTGTTCCAAACCAGTACAAATACATTAAAAGTAGGGATGCGCCGATAGGATTTTTCTTTTGGCCGATACTGATACCGATTTTAAAAAAGAACTATTGGCCGATTCCGATACCGATATTGCTCAATTGCATAAAGCAGGGCTTAAAAACATTTGAGTAGAAAACATACCGTTTAATAACGTTATTTTTTAAACTTTTTCTTTGCCAATAATAATAATAATAATAATAATAATAAAGTACAGCGTTTAATTTACTCAAAAAGAAAAAAAAAATCATGAAGAGAGTCTTGAATGATCTCTCTTAGTCATAGCCAATATAGTATCATCTTTTCTAGATTTGCCAAAGGCAAATGTATTAAACAAAATAAAAAACGGTCAACGCATTAAAAACATTAAAGAATATTTTCAAGATATTTAAAAATGTTTCAGCATGGATAAAACAAAATATCGGCGGCCGATACATCGGTGCATCCCTAATTAAAAGACATGTTATCAATAAAAACGAACAGGCACAAAAAGGCAGAAATAAAATAGGAAGGTTAGTGTCACCTTAACTAGCAGCTCGTATCGTGGGATCCGCTGTACTGGCTTTATCATCAGATCACCCAGAGCTTGTTTCTCTTTATTCTCACGCATGCTTTGCTGAAGAGGAAAGACACAGAATAACAGAGAAAGAGCGAGACACAAAAAAAACAGTTTAGGAGTACAACTATACTTTATCATGATTTGAATTGCATGTGTACAGTTTATCCAACCAAGCTTTACTAGATAACTTGGTTTTAGTTCAGTTTGAGGAGGTACCACTAGAGGGCAGCAAATGATTCAGCTGAGAACATATGAAATTCATGCATATGAAATGTGTAAGGACTTTTTTTACTAAACAATATTACTAAAACTAAGAGTGGAAAAAAAAATGAAAACTAAAAAAAAAATAAAATAAAAGCTATTTGAAAACATGAATAAATACTATAATAGTGCAAATAATACTAAAATAACCAGTTTAACCTCACGCGTGTCACCATCTCTGGCTAAAGACATTAACAGTCCATCTTAAGCAGAAAATGAACGCTGTGTTTTAACAGGTCACAGTTTCTTTGCACAATGACAAAATCCATATATTTAAAGTTTAACTGTGCCAAATGGCCATATATAATGTCCTAGAGCTGCCAAACAGCCTCTCGAGGGGATAATTGTAGTGTAAAAGTAATTTTACGTACACATATGCACAGAAATAAAGCCGTAATGTACCTCTAGAAACTTTAGGAAAGCAGGCTTGGCCTCCTTGGCGATTCTCACTGCATCTTTGGCGTTCATGAAGTTGTCGATGTACGCTGAATAAATATTGGCGAGGATCTCTTTGGAAAACTGTGAGGAGAAAGCGGAGATATTATCAGCACTGAACAGAACAACTGTGCACCTTTACAAACTCTACTCAACCCTAGCCTGCAAATCATTGATAGAAACCTTTTAAAGAGCAATACTGTCCTTAGAAAATTATGAAAGGTTTCCTTGTGTCTAGTTCGCATTTGAACACTAAAAGTACACATGAAATGAAAATAAAATAAAATAAAAAAAAGTGTTTCATAGTTTATGTACTGCCACCCAGGTTTCCTCATGTCTAGTTTGTAGTTGTACATTAAAGTGCACATGAATGTAATATAACAAACGTAATTAAATCATTTGATATTTTAGTTTATCAAATAAGGTGAATGACCCTTGCTTTTTGTGTTTTGTTTCTGGTTATCTTGACTTTAGCATGTGACTTGGATTGTATGTTATTTAATAAAAGTAATAAAATAAGATAATGCCCCTTTCTTGCAGCTTGTTCTGTTCAGATGCATCTCAGAGATTTGAATTTGGAAAAAATGAATGAGAAAAACGTCTCCCAGAACCATAAAAACATCAGAATCATTACAAAACAACAATGAAAGCTACAGTAAATTACACTCAAATTACAACATGAGCGTAGGCATGAGCATAAGAGACGTTTCCACTGAGACTTCGGTTCAATGTCACAGGGTTCAGTGCAAGCCTAAAGCGACGCAGATCCTTAGAGAAACTCATAAAACACAATTACAGCATCTAAACGAGCAGCGGATCCCAGTGTTTGTCGACTTGTTTAGCCAGAGCCTATAAAAATCCTGCATTTGATGTGCGAACGTGAATCTGACAGGAACGTCTAAACAACACTGAACTAGCGGTGGTGAGGTGGTTTTACTCCATACCGAGGCAGAGGGTCAGACAGATTAAAACCCCACACCGAGACACTCAGCATTCCTTCAGTTTACACTCAACAAACTTTTATGCTCACCAAGGCTGCATGTATTTCATTAAAAACATAGTAAAAACTGTAAAAACTTGAAATTTTATTGCAATTTAAAATAGTTAAAACTGTTTTCTATTGTAATATATTTTAAAATGTCATATATTTCTGTGAAGCAAAGCTGAATTTTCAGCATCATTGCTCCAGTCTTCAGTGTCACGTGATCCTTCAGAAATCATTCTAATATGCTGATTTGCTTCTCAAGAGACATTTCCGATTAATATCAATGCTGAAAACAGTTGTGCTGCTTCATATTTTTGTGGAAACCATGCTACATTTTATTTTTCGGGATTCTTTGATTAAAAGAAAGTTCAAAAGATCAGCATTTATTTGAAATAAAAATCTTTTCTAACATTATAACATTATCTTTTGTAACATTTACTGTCACTTTTGATCAATTTAATATATCCTTGGTGAAGAAAAATACTAATTTCTTTTGTAAAAACTTATGGAAAAAAATATTTGAATGGTAGAGATGATACTTAAGATAAGACGAGGACCTAGCAGCAGGAGAAATTGTGTGTGTGTGTACAGTGTGTACAGTGTGTACTTGTGAAAGACAGAACGGCACCAGCATCACGACAGCACAGACCCTAACAATGTAAGTCCAGTGAGGTTAGACAGTGTGGCGTCCCTGTCAGCTAATAAGCCGCACATCATCCCTTTAGAACAGAAAACAAACACCTGCTACACGTCTGTCAGTACTGTCTGAGAGCCTCTCCTAGGCTAGCGTTCATGCACTAGCGGAGCAGATCTCTGGCTAAATGTACCACCCATGTGGGTGGCCAATCACAGAGGATGAATGACATCATCATTATGAGATGTGCTGTTAATGTGAAAATAGACTATTGAAATATCTCTTGATTACAGCAATTTTTAACAATTTGTTCCTAAGCTATTTCTGAACCAGGTCTTAAAGGCTGTAAAATTACTTGTGACATTTAAAGTGCCCCTATTATGGGTTATGAAAGGTTCATATTTTGGTTTTGGGAGTCCCCAACAACAGGTTGACATGCATGCAAGGTCATAAAAACACTTTCATTGTCTTATAATATGGGGAAGTCGTGGCCTAATGGTTAGAGAGTCAGACTCGTAACCCAAAGGTTGTGGGTTCGAGTCTCGTACCGGCAGGGATTGTAGGTGGGGGGAGTGAATGTACAGCACTCTCTCCCACCTTCAATACCACGACTGAGGTGCCCTTGAGCAAGGCACCGAACCCCCAACTGCTCCCCGGGCGCCGCAGCAAAAAATGGCTGCCCACTGCTCCGGGTGTGTGTGTGTTCACTGCTGTGTGTGTGCACTTTGGATGGGTAAATGCAGAGCACTAATTCCAAGTATGGGTCACCATACTTGGCCACATGTCACATCACTTTATATGCATTTATTTTTACCTTACTTGCTGATTGAGCGAATCGTTGACTCCCAAACGATTCGCTCAACGATTCATTTTTCCAAGCCCCTCCTTTGCGTGACGCTAATCTGCGGTGATTGGTCCGCATCATGCCTGTAATGCCTGATAAAGCAGCATTTGTGAGCGCAGTGCTGCTTTGTGTACAGCGTTACCGGGGAAACCGCTATTTTACCACTCCAAAAGAGGCACCTAGTGGCAAAGAATGAATTTGCATTTTCATTCACACCAACGCGAAAAGACCAACAAGTGCGGGGCCACATAATATGCATTTATTTTTACCTTACTTGCTCAACGACTCCCAAACGATTCGCTCAACGCTTCCATTTTTCCAAACCCCTCCTTTGCGTGACGCTAATCTGCGGTGATTGATCCAATTGGTCTGATTTTCATTTCATCTTGGCTGTAATGCCTGATAAAGCAGCATTTGTGAGCGCAGTGCTGCTTTGTGTACAGCGTTACCGGGGAAACCGCTATTTTACCACTCCAAAAGAGGCACCTAGTGGCAAAGAATGAATTTGCATTTTCATTCACACCAACGCGAAAAGACCAACAAGTGCGGGGCCACATATGCTAATGTTTCATGTTGACGTCAACACGAAACGGCTTGGGATTCGTTTTTAAAACGACTAGTTTCAAAAATTCAGAGTCGACTCTTTCTTTTGAGAGACAATAGCCGGGTTTCCATCCAAAGTTGCGAATTTAACTTGTGCGCCCATTTGCAAATGAAGCACTGTTTCCATCCAGTGAGTCAAAGAGAACAAAATTGTCACTTCCTGATAAACTGACTCTAAATATCACTAAGAAAAGTAGGAGAAGCCACTGAATATAATAATTTTCATATATAATACATTACTTCGCCTCAAGAGCGAGCAGACGAAACACAATAAATGCGGTCATTGCTTTCGGAGGAGAATGCCTGCTGTTTGGGAATGCAGTCTTGTAAGACAGTTCTGGGAGGCAATTATACAGAAATACTTTGATGACATACTTTGGCTCAGGCATTTCCAAATGACCAAAACAACATTTCAGATGCTGTGGAATGAGATCGGTCCGCTGGTTAGTCAGGTTATGCCGTCACAACGGTCCCATAGTGCAAAGTCACATGACTTTTTTGATGCACTTGGAGGAATTTATTCGCAAAATGCATTTCCATCTCCCATTATTCGTATTAACCCTTTTTCGCACAAGTCAAAAACCACCTCAAGCGAGCGTAAAAACTTTTTTGCGAATTAAGACATTTTTATTCGAAATTCAGCGTTTCTGATACGATACTTCAAAATGCGCATAAAAGCAGGGTGATGGAAACCCAGCTAATGGCTATGTTTCCATCACCCTGTTTTAATGTGCATTTTGAAGTATTGAGGTGGCTTTTGACTTGTGCGAAAAAGGGTTAATGCGAATAATGGGAGATGGAAACGCATTTTGCGAATAAATCCCGCATGAGCGTTCAAAAAAGTCATGTGACTGCGCTATGGGACAGCATAACCTGACTAACCGGCAGACCGATTTAGCTGCACAGCATCTGAAATGTTGTCATGGCCATTCTGAAGTGCCCGAGCAAAGTCTGTCATCAAAGTATTTCTGTATAACTGCCCCCCAGAACGGTCTACCATGACTGCATTCCTAAACAGCTGACATTCACCTCCGAAAGCCAGACCGCATTTATTGTGTTTCGTCTACTCACTCAAAGCGCAAGTAATTTATTATATTTGAGAATTATTATATTCAGTGGCTTCTCTTACTCAGTGATATTTGGTGCCAGTTTATCAGGAAGTGATGATTTTGTTCGCTCTGACTCGTTGGATGGAAACTCGTTTGCTTGTTCGCAAATGTTTTATGCGATATTCCAATTTTGCACATAAGTTAAATTCGCAACTTTGGATGGAAACCCGGCTATAACTTTATACACTATGCACTTTCAGATTTAAAACTTTGCAGGATGTTTTCATTCACTTAGAGCTGTGTTACACACTGCATGAAAGGTCATTTTCAAAAATCCATAATAAGGGCACTTTAAGTAAGGCAAAAAAATTAAAAACAAAAACACACTTCTTATATGAACTTCACTGGTGATAGGAAAGTACACACTTTTGAGTATGTAGTAAAACCGTAAGCCAGTATTGGGACATATTATGTACATATAATGTCATAAAATAGTGATTTGATCCAGAATTATTACCTAATATTTTTAATATTTAATAATTTTTTTAAACTTTGAGGTTCATGCATTTAAAAAATCCTTCAGCCTTGAGGTTTTTGACATTTTTCAATATATCAATAGAGAACCATCACAACTTCTCTTAAGTTGCACTTAAAAATCCACTAGAAATAGTACAACATCCAACATTAGTCTGGCCCATTTTATTTTTTTCTTAATTCTGTGTTTTCTATTTTAATTTTCTTGGATTCTATTTTAATGGTTAAATTAAATTTGAATGATCAAAATTCATTACACTTTAACAATTGACATATTTATTACAAATTTTCATAATAATAGTGCCCTATGAAATGTTTTATTTTTTCAGAAATTCTGTGTCATTGGTTTTAATTTTTCTGGATTCCGTGTTTCATGAATTAATACAAATTTATCACCAAAAAAGATGCTAATCAAATAAACAGAATACTTTAAAACCTTAATTTTTAAAAAATACAATCAAATGAAATTGCAACAATTTCTTTATTTTTTTTTTTGCCAACAGAGGTTGACAGTTTAAACTAAAGCATGGATGAAAAATTGTATGACATTTCTGAAAAATGTTTTAATAAATGATATTATTAGTAATGTCACTTTGAGAAATACATTCTATAGTCCAACAGTAATTAATTTTGTTAATAATTTCTTCAAGTTAACCCAAACATATATTTTGGCGGGGTGGAGTGAACACTTTTGAGGTTCTGTATGTATCTGATTATAATTGTATCAAATGAAATGGCGAAATGCTTGTGAAATTTGATTCCGTCCACATTTTCCACATTGCAGAAATCAAAGGGACCTAACATTAGCATCCAATTATCAATATACTTTAATATTCAATATATTCAGAATACTAATGTTGCATATTACTTAAGACAGCATGCAAATCAGGACACAGCATTAGTTCTCCTCGTCCAGATTGTGGACAATATTGCCCTAAAAAAGCATTTACAGATCTATAAAACCAAAAACCACCTGAAAAATTTGACCAACTACAGCGAACTAAGATTTGGGATGCTATTACCAAACAGCATTCAAACAGTGGTTAGGATCTCACCGACTGGATGAGCACATGTCCGATAGTCTGTTTGTCATGCCACTGGTTGACACAGTCCAGCACCTGCTCCAGGAACTGCTCGTGATGCTCCAGAATCTCAGGGATCTGGTAGAACATCTCGTCCACCAGAGACGGGTCACAGAGAGGCGAGTTTTCCGGGTGCTTGAGGGGCTTCATGTAGCCCTGAGACCAGAACAACAACAGAAAGAGAAGGAGGTGACGTGGGAAGAGCTGAAATTCTGCAGCTTTATTTACATAGAACAATTGTTACTTTTTTAGTAATAAATAAATCATAATCAATATTTTCATTGCAATGTATTATGGCATTAACTGCTGAAATTCCAATGCTGTCTAGGTAAGAAAGACTGTTAGAAACATTTAACATTGGTGCATGCTTGGCATATTAGACCAAGAATTTAATATGCAAAAATAAATATAAACAAATATGCATGCAAATATTAAAGAATATGCATTAGTAAATGACAGAATACGTGTGTGTTTCTGTGTTTGCATGTGGTGGTCTGGGACAGACTTTGATTAAAGGAAATGCCTGTGTCACATCAAAAGCAGATAAATATTCTGCTCGTCCGTCTTCACCATCACAAAACAGAGACTTTTTAAAACCAAAACAGTTTCTCAATGATTTTCTACAGCTCATTCATAATCAAAGACAACGAAAAATGCCTTTGCAACCCATTTTAATTGAGATCAAATGATAAAAATTTTTTTTTAAAGATTAAATAGATAAAATTACTTCACTCTTACATCAAAGAATTATTACCTAAAAGGAATTATCCTCAATAATACCAGAAATGTGTATTAATAAAGTATTAATAAATAGTCTAATTTGATCTTTTGTTGACTTCAAACACACTTACATCAGGTCAAACATCCCTTACAATAAAGAACTGTGATGTTACCATGGTACAGCCATGTATAAGATCATGTTATTTTCACATATTTTATGGTACTGAATGATGATCACATTCATATACTATGGTATTCACATGATACTTTTTCCTTTTTATTATTAGTAATAATAACATGGTTTTTGGACATAGTGGAAAAAGTATCATGTGAATACCATAGTACAAGTCCAAAAAACAATGTAACACACTCCCTGTTGGCACACAGAAGTGCGTCTGATTCAGTTTCTGTGTTTCGACTAGCAAGCATCTGGCCAGCGTTCTTCTAGCGCTTCAAACACTCTTAAAACGTGCCCAGAAACATGGCAGTGCCGCGATCGAGCGCTCTCGTCTGTCATCTATCTGTCCACATCCACACCTCGAAGCTGATTAACCTGCGCTTGTGCGTCTCTCTCTCACTGTTGGCTCAGGTTCGCCCGCTGCGCGCCATTTACAAGTAATGATGTTGACTGGAACACAATCATTTTCCCCAAAGATAACCACTTCCTTCAACACAGAACGAGAGCACAAACCATGCTGAGAATTGCTCAGTAATGGGGCATTGTGGAGGTGCGCTGGGCGATCGAGCTCAAACACTGCTGCGCTCCGCCACTCGCTCACCTTGTTGCCATGGCAACCGCTGCACCAGCTGGAATAGCTAGTCAGGAGCGATTGGAAAAGATGATGATTTGTTGCTCTCTTTTGCTTATTAAACTCAGCATGCGGCTTCCGCTCTCGCTCTTACAGTAACATCAGGCTTCCGTTGTTCTGTTCTATATTCACGGTAAATTGCGTGCAAATGATTTATGGGTATTAAACATCATATTCATGGGTTGTTTCATAAACACAAATTACATATGTTTAATGATACAGTGCGTTTTGGCCATTATGTTTGATGTGATAATTGTTGATTTTACAGAATTGCTTGCAAGTTTATGTATTTACTGTCCTGAGAAGAGAGTTAAAATGATAAAACCTTCATTTGCAGATATCCTCAGACATAAAATCAGTTTTATTAGCTTTATATAAGCTCAAAAGCAGTCTTTAGTATTCATTTAGACATGTACATGAATGTATTTGTGCGTTTCATACCTAAAAAAAAAAAAAAAAATTGTTGGCTAATTCTGGAGACTCAAAACGGCAATACCATTACAAACATTAACAATGGAAACCAAAGTTTAGACCAAAATACTGTAGTAAGTACAGTTATTAGAACTGCTTGTCACTTTTCAAACATCTAAAGTCTCAAAATCTTGCTGCAGCGTTTGTTCTCCAGACATGAATGATTCCTTGAATCATGTGTGTCATTGACGAGAGCTGAGCTGCTACTTTACTAACTGACCATATGCACCATTTTCACCCGCTGAGCCATAAAGCAGGTGTAAAAAATCCTACAGACGCATGTTAAAAGAGACATATCAAAGATCGCTGAGAAAAACCACCCAGAACACCCTAGCAACCACATAGCAATGTGGTAAAAAACAGTCAGAACATTTTATTAACCTCTTAAAAACCCTGTGGCGTAACATTCTAGTTTTACTCAAAGCAGTCAAGAACAGTATTTTGGTTGCTATAGTAATGTTTTGTAATGGAAACACACACAAACACACACTTTATAATGAAGCTCTAATCAAAATAAGAGTTTCCTGTTTACTGGTTTGTGTCAGAGACTGAGCCAAATATGTGTATGTTTCCGTCTAAGAGAAGATATCCTTCACTAACCGCTGTGATTCAGCCCTGAGCGACACCACACGACAAACACATCTGACTGAGACAGACAGAGAAGAGCTGATAATGACCAGGATGTGCTGCTCTTTCATGCTGGAGTATGTGAAGCAGCATCTCCTCTGAAATGCCCCGCTCAAACACGCAGTTTGACACGGATGGAATCTGAACAGGAAGTGCCACCCAAAGATACGTCTACCATGAACCGGGCTGGAGGAGAGAGAATGTACTAGGGTTGCTTCAAAATGCTGAACTTTACTTTTTAGACTGGTTCCTGGGAGCAGAAACTCTGTGTGTTTACAGAAACACTCATACGGCTTCCCAAGAGTTTATTTCTGAAAGAACGTCAGTAGCATCCCACACAAAGATCACCATTACAAAATCAGCCCCAAATATGGTTTAAAATCAGCTCAGAGAGATCAAGTTTGGGGTAATTAACTTAAGAAATTAACTGTTATTCAGCAAGGATGCATAAAACTGATTAAAAGTGACAGTAAAGACATTTATAATGTGACAAAAGATTTCTATTTTGAATTAATGCTATTCTTTTCATGACGATTTCCACAAAAATATTGTGCTGCACAACTGTTTTCAATATTGATAAAAATCAGAAATGTTTCTTGAGCAGTAAATCAGCATATTAGAATGATTTCTGAAGGATCATGTGACACTGAAGACTGGAGTGATGATGCTGAAAATTCACAGAATCACAGAAATAAATTACATTTGAAAATATATTCACATAGAAAACGGGTATTTTAAATTGTAATAATATTTCACAATTTTACAGTTTTTACTATGTTAAACATTGATCTGTATAAGTACATATATAAGTTTTACTAAAGTAATACACTAACACTTTAGATTATATATAGACTTGTTGATTATATCATTTTTTGCAGTGTACTATCATGACAGTATAGAATAAGAAATAGGTAACATACTAAAATGGAAAGAAAGCAAAGGAAAAAGCAAGCAAGCACGCAAGAAAGAAAGAAAAAGCGGCTGATATGTGTCATGTGTGCTTGCATCTCTTTCCTCCCATAAAAAGCAGGTGGTTTGACAGACTGTACTAACCAGCACGCCGTTTTGGCCGACATGCCCAGCTCTTAACTGCACTGAGTAAAGCTGAAACAAACCTGCTGAGAGTCGCTCTAAACCAACTCATTCTGAACCGGTTTATAGTGGTTTCCCAGCAGGCCGCTGCAGAATCTTGTTACTTTTCACTCAGGACAAATCAAACGCAGGACGAGCAGAGCTGTATATGCTGCGAGGAATTTTAAGAGATTACTGAGCCTTTGCCTGAACCTGGTGCTTAATATAAACTGGTAATAAAAACACATTTAACTGCATTTAGAGCGAAACGCTCTCTGGAGTCTCATCAGGGGGCCAGAAATGTGCCCAGCAGCTCCAACAGCATGTGTGGCAGCCGCAGAACACGTCCCAAAAGAGCAGCGGGTATTTCTGAAATGCCCTGATGACACAGACGCGGCCTGGCATTCAGTCACAGGTATGCTCAGTGGATTTGGAAAGGTTGGTCTATTAAAACTATTATGGAGACAGGAAAAAAATGAGTTAAACAGAAAATATAAATATGCATTAAAGTATGAATAAAAACATTTAAATTCCTACATATCGTTGATGCGTTTATCCAAAACAACTTACATTGCATTCACACTATAAATTATATTTTCATGCAATGCCTGGGAGTCGAACCCATGACCTTGGTGTGCTTTACTCTTTACAAACTATATAGACATATTGTTATGGAAATGACAGTGTGAAACAGAAATAAATGAAATGAAAAAATGGAACAAAATAAAATAATAATATATATAAAAAAGTGAATTTGTGATTGCAAAAGCATTTGGTGTGTAATTTCAGCGTCCCCACATAAAAAAAAAAAAAAGAGACAGAAATGAAACTTCACAGAAATAAAATGAAATGGAATAAAATAAAATATAATCTAAAATAATATATAATAAAATAAAATAATAATATAAATAATTTTATGTGAATTAGTGATTGCAAAAACATTTAGTGTGCAATTTCAGCATCACATTTAATAAAACAATTCTAAAACTAGTGATTATTCAAAAATTTAACTTAAATCAAATTGTTTAATGGAAATTTTTTTAAAAATCACACTGAAACTGAAAGACAAAATACAAAACAAGACCAAAATAAAAAGCAATAAAGTTATAGTGAAAACTATAATAACGCATTTTCTCAATAATTGTATACTGACAAAACTGATCATCAAAACTGAAAATCATACAAAATCTTCTCTCAGTACAACTACTTGCATTTCAACAGTAGACTGATCTCATAAACACATATACAGAAACTTATGTGTATCTTTTAATGCCTCTAATAATCATAATGTGATTAGATTGGTCACAACACACACACACGCAGTTCAGGTCTGAAAGTCAAAGCACAGCTTCATAACTGCATGAATCTAATTCATTTAAACATCATCAAAAGCCATGAACATTCCTGCTGTGTTGCTTACATAATGTCAAAAGGTGCCTTGTGCACCCGTCCCCTGGCTGTTCCCCTGATGCATTATGGGGCAATATCATTATAATGAAATCATATTATGAATTATGAATTCAGGAACCTCCAAATGCATTTCTTAGAAAGACGAGGTGACACAGAGAGCCCCGGTGGAGGAGCAGGAGAAAATGAAGCTCTGGGGAGAAACGTTTCTCTCTAATAAGTCAATGTTCATAGCAGCTCACGTGATGGACATGTTGTGCTGCATAAACACTAGACAAACTGAGAGACGGACTGAGAAAACACACAAACAATGGAGAGCCAAGAAACAAAGAGCTGTTTTTGTTTCTACTTTTATATCCCACAGGTTGATTTTGATCAAAACAAACTGATTTGCTTCATTAATGAAGGTCACATTTACTTTCACATTTTGCTATAATCCAAATACCTTCAATCCATCATAAAATATCCATCCTTTATTTTTTTTTTTAAACTAAGACACTCTAAACAAAGTGTGAAATGATCAGAAACCACTTCATCATCGTCATTTTCATTACAGAATGCCATCAAAATAAAATAAAATAAAATATGCAAATTGGTGACTACTAAAGCATTTAGTGAATACTTTAACAAAAATAAAACAATAAAATGTAATAAAATTAAACCTAATAAAAATTAATAAAAAAATATTTAAAACTATGATGATAGAATAATGATTAATATTAATTCTCAAGCTAAACAAAACACTTGCGCTCACATCAACAAACAGATACACACACAAAATAAGAATTTCCTGTTTGCTACCTTGTGATGGCTCACTACACCAAATATGTCAATGGCAGTAATATAAACCAATACAAATACGGAAGCTTAAACTTGAGCCTCAAGTACAATGGTGACTAACCTACTACACCAGAACTGACTTGGGGCATTTTGACCAAATGTATTCACCAAAAACAGTCAGATTAGACAAATAAGTATTTAATATGACCTCTGGCAGAAATGTTGTATAGATCTGAAAACCTCCATATTTGGTCTAAATAGTCATGTCTGACCTTGATTTGCACTCACCAGGTAATGAGGACACAGTGCAAACCACTGCCTGATGTTTTGGCTGTAGCGTTTGATTGGGTTTTATTAGCAGAGTGAAGCAAGCGTGTGTTTAAGTTATGAGAAGATCTCATTTCCTTCTAAAGCCTGAGGTTCACCGTGCATTTTAGCCAAATGCAGTATTTGTGTCAACCACTATGAATTAAAAAAACAACAACAAACATACATACACTACAATGTGTTTACAGCACTCTGAATAAAGCAGGTGGAACCTGCAATTTGATCCGCCATCACCAGTCAAATCAACCTCTCTTTGATCTGATCAGAAACGGTCACCGGTCGCTAATCACAACGAGAACATTCTGTACGGTCAATCACGGAAGAGGGGTGGAGAACGTTCAAGCGTTACATGCGAATTCGTCTGCTGGACGCGGTTCAAACAGGTGCTGCAGATACAGGTGGTGTGGTTAAAGCATATGGGTGGCAATCAAATGTTGCATCTGCTTAATGACTACTAATTTGCATAATATATTAAAATCAAAAGTAAAAAGCTGGTTAAATTTATTTGCAACCTCAGAACCTATCACAGTGACAAGAAATATGACACCAAATAAAATTAATCTACGAAAAAACATTAAATACCCCAAAATAACAAATACAAAATATTTCACTCAAATAAAATACTTTCTAAGCTGAACTCGAAGAATAATAAAAAAAATATATAAAAAAAAAAAATATATAAAAATAAAGATACAAACTTTTTATGAAAAAGTGATACTTATTAGCTAATTCTTTTAAAGTAATGAATGAATTCATGAGTCATTCTGGCTAGAAAAAAAATATATTAATTAATATAGAGAGATAGATATATTAATTTAGATATATTAATTATATTTATTTACTTTTACAAACACACAAAATTATGTTATTATATATATATATATATATATATATATATATATATATATATATATATATATATATATATATATATTTGGTCTTGAACATTTCTAGCAGAAATGCAGGAGAGAGCAAACCAAGCGCTTTGAACATATGAGCATCTAGTTGCCTAGCACCAGACATCAGTCCTCAGTCTCCCTCCACACCATAGATGATCTCCACTGCCATCATTCCCAGTGACGAGTGTCCTTAACTACATCACAAGAGCTGAAATCACACAGCTTTCAACACTTTCACAGAGCCAGCTCATCCCGCGCTCCTTTCAATCCTTCCCCCGGTTCTTCGATTGGCTTTCAGAAGAAATCTACTGTCCTGCAGAGCTTCTTCAATAAGATTATGCAACTATGACAATGACTCTGGCAGAAGCACACAGAGCCGTGCATGTGTCTGTCAGGCTGACGTGGTCTGATCACTTCCCATTTGCAATATTGATCAAAACGCCACTGACCAATTTGTCCAAACCAGTGGCTGACAACAGCAGTCTACGAAAGAACTACTGTACATGAGTTAACAAATAAATTAAGCAAAGAAATAAGACGATCAGATCCAAGTGAAAAGCAGAAAAGAAGTTAGAAGAAATAAAATAAAATGAATACTTTAATAAATGAACAAAATGAATAATTGAAATGAAAAAAAAATGAAGAATTAAATAAATGCATAAATAAATAGAAAGTCAAGACAACCTTGCTCCTCATTTTAGTTTGCTGTGCTTTGTCCTCAGGCCATGGCTATTTTCATGAGACCAAAACAAAGAAAATCCCATAATATTGTAACTGTACTCATGAGACAGATATATTGGGTTCAATAACTGTCTTTGTTTATCTTAACAAGTGGGGCAAATCTCAACCAATACAAGCAGCATAGACACCCAATAAAACAAAAGAGACCAATGATTCACACATCTGTCTGTGCTAACGGATACGAATGATCCCTCATATTGTGAAGCATGTGTGGCTTCTATCAATCAGACTTTTGTTTTTCCATCTAGCGAAAAATAACTGGGTGAAAAATCCCCTAAAAGTACATTTCAGTGAGGATTTCAGCCATATCTAGAGACCAGAACATCATAGAGAGATGTTTGACCACTGAGAACACCCTAGCAACATACTAATAACCACTTAGAACAACCACTATAAAGAGATGTACACATGCAGAGGTCTCTGTATTAAAATATCTTATTAAAATGAATATGGATTCAGTGTAAAAGTAAAGCTCATATTCAATATGGTTAAAGGGCTCCTATTATGATTTTTCACTTTTTCAACTTTAGATAGTCTGTAATGTTGCTGTTTGAGCATAAAAAAGATCTGCAAAGTTACAAAGCTCAAAGTCCACTTCAAAAGGAGATATTTTATTTAACAGAAATCACTTTTCAAAAACTACAACGAATGACTCGTTTGAACTACAACGCATATTTTCCGGGATTTGTGATATCACAAAGATCGACGAATGGGATGAGACCTGGTTGAGCTGCACTAGAGAAGACAACGAGTATTATCACTATGTCGAAAACACGCTAGTTTCCACAAGGCAGACGAACTTAGAGTGGTTACAATCAACCGGGTCTAAATCGCGCTCAAATTGATTTGATATTGATGCAATATTTACACTGAAGCTAGCAGGCGGCTATGGTAAGGGGCGTGACATTTTCCGACCAGGCTCCGAGTGCTGCCAGTCACAACACACACTGGCCCAGCTAACCAATCACAGCACATTTCGTATTTCAGAAGGCGGGCCTTCACACACTGGCCCAGCTAACCAATCACAACACACACTGGCCCAGCTAACCAATCACAACAC
>NW_015537936.1:252634-278802 GCF_001515605.1 Sinocyclocheilus anshuiensis | reverse complement strand
GCCTTCATTTGATACAGGAACTATTCGAGCCGTTCATGCCAGACTGGGGAGAGAGGTGTTGTAATAATGTAAAATATGTGAAAAATACAACCTAGTATGAGAGCTTGTTCTAGTACACCCCCAAAACAAAATCAAGACTTTGTAAAAGAGCATAATAGGACCCCTTTAAGTTGTTTGAATAAAAAACTCGTGCAGCATTTCTACTGCCGTCAGTGCCATACGCTCAATGCCAGCTCTGCCCGGACTTTACAAAAGCAGGTCATGGGATCACAGCCAGTCGGCTATTTCTGGCTGGAGTAGAACATTCACGAGCAATAAACACACTGAGAAAGAGCAACGCAGAGTAAACAAAGCCAAAAATGAGCAAAAAGAAAAGAAGCGGAGACAAAAAGTAAAAACAGCAGGAAAATCTACAAGAACATGAGGTAGTTTGTAGGTTGCAGAGTGCTTGGAAAAACACGCTCTATTGGCTGCTGTGAAATCCAGCATGAACCAATCAATCATCTCGCAGACACACGCCGGTCAGCGATGGACCTGATTACATGTGCCATATGTGAGGTGTAAGACAGTCTTAAGACAGACGCCCACAGGGTCAGTGGAGACAGGTAAATCCCCTCAGTGTCTGGACATAATCTCAAGACGCTCCTCTCAGCTCCGTCCAGTTAGTGGAGTGAGGGAGAGAGAGGGAGATTTAACACACACACACACACACACACACACACACACACACACACAAGCAGGTACAGAGCAGAAGATGGTGGTCTCTCTTAAGGCGATGGCACTGCCTAATGGTATAAGATGGTATAAGATGGCGCCGACGCTGATGGCTGCCTCCGTGGCATGCTCCGCAGTTGTTTTTGTTAGTTTGTCCTGTCTTTAGTTATATCCCTGCAATCAGTTTCACCAGAGACGAATTGCTGGACATTCGGAAGTACACACCACCCGATATTTCACCGGTTTTTGATTATTCTGATGTTTTGCTGGACATTATTATATATAAATTGTCAGTTTGTTGTTTTATACACATGCACAGACATTATTTCATACACGACATAGTCATGAGATGCAAGAAACATAGACATATGGCAAGAAATCTGTAGACGCGCCCATACCAACAAAAGACAATACTTTATTGACCCTTTTCTGATAAGAAGTGTGCGCTGCAAACGCGAGCATTTTTGACGATTGTTTCTGTCCAGTCTGCTCGTTTTATCGCGTTTAACCACAGCTGTAGTCGGTTTTTTGTCTGGCAGTGGCACCAGATATGCGATCAAATTTCTAATTTGAGGATGTATTATGTCGATTCTGGCACCCAACATCAAGTCATGATGAAGATGTATATACATTTCAATTTCAGCAGGAAACTCTTTTTACAGCTACATTATTGTTCCAGCCAATTCTCAGCAGAGCTCCTGAGAAAGGAGCTGTAAAAATATATTGAGATGGTTTTTGGTGCTTATACCGCAAATATATATTCTTAAGGACATCAAGACTTAAAATAAAACTCCAGAGAGGTGTAAAATATGTGACCTTTAAGGGTGAGAAGAGAATAACCTGCTGCAAGAGAAACAGACAGAGAGAGAGAGAGAGAGAGAGAGAGAGAGAAAGAGAGACATGAACATACAGAAAGATCTATTTATCTGCCTATTTTACCAATGTCTATCTTCCAACCTACCTATCTATCCCTCTACTAACCTATCTACCTACTGATCAATCTATCTACCATCATCTATCATCCATTAGCCTATCTACCAAGCTGTCTACCTATCCATCAACCAACTTTGTATCTATCATCATATTATCTACCAAACTATCTACCTTTATCTATCCATCTACCATCCAATCTACCAACCTATCTGTCTACTGACCTACCTACCAAACTATCTACAGATCTGTCTATCTACCAAACTATCGATCTACAATTTTGTCTAACAACCTACCTATCTATCTATCTATCTATCTATCTATCTATCTATCTATCTATCTATCAATCAACCTATCTACCTATCTACCTGTATCTATCCATCTACCATCTTATCTACCAGCCTATCTACGACCTGTCTACCAAGCTATCTATCTACCTAACAATCGATCTATCATATTGTCTATCTAATAACCTATCTATCTATTGACCTATCTACCAAACTATCAATCTAACATATTGTCTATCTACCAAACTTTCTACCCGTATCTATCATCTACCATCCTATCTACCAGCCTATCTACCTACCAACCTCTCTATCGATTTATGTATCTATGTATGTATGTATGTATCCATCCATCCATCCATCCATCCATCCACTGACCGATCCATTCATTCATTCATCCATCCATCACAATACTGACAGTCTTGAGAAAAACACAAACTGAAAAAGACAATGAAAACGAAGAAGAAATTAGACAAGTAACCGGTAAACTGTTACATAAAAGACCTTGACGATAAAGTGCCACAAATGTAGATGCTCTCTCACAATGAAAACAACACAGCAATCAAACATAGCAACAGGTTCAGACTACAACAACCATCGACGGTCTGTGCTGTAAGGCTCGTACCTCAGCACTGGTCTGAGGGGCGCCCACTCTTCCCCCAACCCCGTTTCCATTGGGCTCGACAGCGACGGTCCTGCCCACCTCTTCACCCGCCCCTCCTCCTCCTCCTCCTCCATCATCACTGGTGCTCTCTCCGCTCTCCTGCATCTCCTCCAGGGCGATGGTGAACTGGGCGAGGGTCCGTACCATCTGCAGCATGCGACAGGTGTCCCTCGCCCCCCGGGTGACTGTGTATCTGACGGCACCCCCCACCCGACAGCTCGATCACCTCCACCAGGAGATACGCAGCAACAGGCTGGAGAGAGTCAGATTCCTTCCATGAGGACTAATTTGCAAAAAAACATCTCGGGTTTAAATCAAAGACTGTAAAAATCCAAAGTTGGAGGGGGAATGTGTTTCACCCCCATTTAAAACCTTGCACAGTGTTGTTTGCTCGCTTTCCGAGGCAGGTAGAGCTGATGACAGAGAGAGACAGTAAACAGAGAGACGGCAGGGAGAGATCAGTGTGTAATGAGAGGCAGCAGACGGGCACCAGCTGAACGCAGCTGAGCTCAGAGCAGCGCTCACAGACCTGACCAATCCATGACCGATCCCACACTGGCTAATTAGATTGGCTCAGCCTGTTGGGGATGGAAACCCATAGGTGTGGCTGTGTCTCCATGGCAACAAGGGGGTGGGAACTTGAATGACTGACAGACAGATTCTCCATACAGTTTACAGCAGTAAGACTACACTCATAGACTAGAGGAAAGAAAGCTAATTATAATTTATATTGATATACATTTCAATGTTAATACCATGCAATGGTAAATGCCCCAAAAACATGGTATCACTAAGGTAAATGCTCAAATAATAGTATTGCCATGGTAAATGTCCAAAAAACATGTATTACCATGGTAAATGTCCAATAAACATAGTATTGCTAAGGCAAATGTTCAAAATACATGGTATTACCATGGTAAATGTAAAAAAAAACTGTTATTTCTAAGATAAATGTCCAAAAAACATGGTATCACTATGGTTAATGTACAAAAACATTGTAGTAATAAGGTAAACATCCAATAAAGCATGGGATTACTAAGGTAAATCTCCATAAAACATGGTATCACTATGGTAAATGTACAAAAACATTGTAGTAATAAGGTAAATATCCATAAAAGCATGGGGATACTAAGGTAAATGTCAAAAAAAAAAAAAATCACCCTATAATTGTCCAAAAACATGGTATTACTAAGGTAAATGTAAAAAAAAAAAACCATGGCATTACCATGGTAAATGTAAAAACAACAACAACAACAACATGGTATCACTATGGTAAATGTACAAAAACATTGTAGTAATAAGGTAAATATCCCCCAAAAAGACATGGTTTACAAAGGCAAATGTCCAAAAACAAATGTCATTACCCTAGTAAATGTCATAAAAAACATGGCATTACCATGGTAAATGTAAAAAAATAAACAGTATTACTAAGATAAATGACTAAGAAAGATGGTATTAATATAGTTAATGTCCAAAACAAGCATTTCCCTAATAAATGTCCAAAAATGGCATTACCATGGTAAATCTAAAAAAACAACAACAAAAAAACCATGGTATTACTAAGATAAATGTCCAAAAAACATGGCATTACTATGGAAACATACAAAAACACTGTATTAGTAAAGTAAATATACAAAAAACATGGTTTTACTAAGGTTTGTACTACATTTTAGATCGTTTACATTGTTCTACCATAGCATTTTCAGTAAAACAATGAATGAACAAACAAATTAACAAAATGAACAAGCTGTATAGTTCCCAGCCATCAACATTTCTCAACAATTCTCTTTCTAATCAGTACCATATTCTCACTTTCTCTCCGTTTTTCCGTTCCTTTCTTTTTCCATTCTTCACATCTGAATCTGTGCTTTATCCCTGCAGGGTTATTTTTAGCCGAGAGGTTTTTCAGTACTTTTTTTTTGGAAGTGTGGAAGCCATTAGCAGCAAGTGCATTTGTGCTGATGCATTATTGACGTGGAGAGAGACGCTTTCATCACCCTCGACAGAACCACGACAGAGGACACCTGAACAGAAAGATAACTGCTCCACATCTTCACTGTGAAAGAGCAGACACTTTTGTGGTGCACATACACTCATGCTCGACCAATTACCTACATATGCAAGTTCTCGGCAAGCCGTCTCTTTCATCAGACATTAACTGGGATGTTACAAACCAGTCGCTGACTGATGCTCTGCCAACAGATCATGCAATCTCATCTTTTTTTATGAGGTATTTTCATAACAAAACTATATCTACCAATGTATATTCTTTAAGCACCATGTAAATACCATGGTAATCATTCAGTATCTCTGAATTACCATCTAAAATCACCAAACCACTGTAACACCACAGCATTTTTAAAGGGGTCATATGATGCAATTTCAATTTTTCCTTTCTCTTTTATTATGGGTTTTAATGTTTTTGTCTCGTCGCTCCGGCCTGACAGGGCATCATCACAGTATGGTGAAGGCCGTAACATTTCCGTCACATGCTTGAGGTATTCGGCCAATCACAACGCACTGGATAGCTGGCCAATCAGAGCACACCTCGCTTTTCAGACCGATGAGCTTTGTAAAAATCGACGCGTTTCAGAAAGGCGGGGCATAGAGGAGAAACAATAATGCACAGTATGTGGAAAATAATGTGTTTTTTGAACCTTAAACCGCATAAACACATTTCATTACACCAAATACACAACATAATGTTCTTTTTAGCAACATCATATGACCCCTTTAAGGGTTATCTCACAGGCTGCCTTTCAAAACCTACTGAGCCGCCTACGTAGACTGCATTTATTATATAAATATGTCTATTATGCCCAAAAAATGCCATTATGGCATGCAGCTCACTAGGTTCTGAATCCTCATGTATGAAAGATCCTCGACCTGACAGGCTGTGGCACTAAAAAGTGAGGGAGATATAAAGAAACTGAGATAGGTTGATGAAAAACGAGATCTGTTATGTGTCCTCCACCCAAACGCTAAAAGGTGCTACTGCGAACACATTTTTCTAATCCCTGAAGTGTCTGCTAATTTACATCCAACAAGTTTTACTGGAATGCTTGTTTTCAAATCAATCTGTGTGTCCGTATCTGTTAGTTTTCCTGCAGATATCTGTGTCTGGTCCAGACGTTTGATCCTTTGCTAAATGCTGGTGTTGCAACAGGGCATATCTGTTCAGAAACAAGTTATTATTTTCTGTTCTATTATTTATATCTGTATCTGAATATATCTGAAAAGCAGTTTTATTATTGTTAACTCAAACTAAATTGATTAAAAATGGTTTGCTCATTAAAATAAAGCTGAATAAAACTTAAAAATTATAAATGTTGCATTGGCAACTAACAGAAAATATGTTTAAGTACTGAAACTGAATAAAAAAAACTAAATAGAAATATTAACAAAAAACAGGAAGTTATTAATCTGTTCTTTTTTCATCTGAAGAAGAGCAGTGTTATAATTGTTCATCTAAAAGTATTAAAACCAGTTAAAAACCATTAAAATTAAAACCTGTTTTTGTTTATTGAAATAAAGCTGAAAAGATTTATAATAAATATAAGACGAAAACCTAAAACTTAAAAAAAAATTGCATTGGCAACTAACTGAAATAAGTTTATTTCCAAAAAAACAAACAAACAAACAAAGAAATAAAAAAAAATACTAAAACTTAAACAAACATTAATATTAAAATTGAAAATATAAAAAAATATTTACTTAAAAAAAATGTAAATACAATATTATAAAACTGCTGAAAAGAAGAATTTTAATGAACAGAAATAACAGACCTTAACAGAATAACTTTTCAAAGCACTGCAATGGGAGACTAAACATTTACTGCGGTTCCTGGTTAGTAACAAACTCTTTGACCTCTCTGACATACGAGCATAATACGGGACTGCATTGATTTTCATGGTACGTGTAGCAGTTTGACAGATGTTCGTCTTTCCTCTAATATTCGTCTCTCTTTCTCTTTCTATCTCTCTCAGCTGAGTGAAACAATGTGCTGCGGTCAGAGTCTGCTGGGGACGGTAAATCAGACAGATCACAAGCTGGAAAAAATCCTTCAGAGAACACAAAACAGTCAGAATACTGACATTTAAGAGAGAGAGAGAAACATGAGTCAGAAAGAGGGAATAAAACATAATGAAATGAAAAAGGAAGAGTCATTTTGACCATAAACTCGAAACATCAAAACCAGAAAAATGCAATTCTACAGCCGTCGCTCTGGAAAAAGCAGCACGAAAGCTACATTTGTAAAACACGTTCTTCAGTTCAACAGCGAAGGAACTCTCCTCAAACAGACAAGGCCATAATTCTGCTGGAAAACTTGCAGTGCTAGAATAAAAATAGAACTTAAAACATAAATGCTGGGATGCACGCCATCAAACCTCATAAGGCCAAGAGAGGTACAGTGATGAATGTGTGTGTGATCGAGCTGTTTAGATTTATTAACGCTGTAGGTTAAGTCTAAGCATCACTATGTTCATACACCGTAAAGTATGAAAGTTTGCAATGTAACTTATCTTGTTGTATAGTACACAGTTTGTACTATGGATATGAAAACACCTACAAAAAAACCCATGCTATATATACACGTCATATACAAACACTACCATTTAAAAGATTTTAATGTTTTTGAAAGTAGTCTTTTTTGGGCTCCATTTATTTGATATAAAAAATAAAAAATAAATCAGTGAAGTCAGTATTATTTGTGAAATATTAGGCTATTACAATTTCAAATAACTGTTTCCTAATTTAATATATTGTAAAATGTAATTTATTCCTGTGATGCGCAGCTGTATTTTCAGCATCATTCCTCCAGTCTTCAGTGTCACATGATCTTCAGAAATCATTCTAATATGCTGATTTACTGCTCCAGAAACATTTCTGATTATTATCAATGTTGAAAACAGTTGTGCTGCTTCATATTTTTGTAGAAACTGTGACACGTTTTATTGTTTAGGATACTTTAATGAATATGAAGTTCAAAAGAGCAGCATTTGCTTGCAATAGTATCTTTTGTAACATTATAACTGTCTTTGCTTTAAATTTTGATCAATTTAATGTGTCCTTGCGGAATAGAATTATTAATTCTATAAAAAAATAATTTTAAAAAATCTTACTGACCCCAAAATTTTGACCACTACTGTATAAAATAAACTTGCACACACTGACATCACTCCAATTAATGCTTTATATAAAACACTCATCTCCATGGAAACCAAGCTACTGCTATTCTGAACCGTGATGCACTTCCGGTAAAAAAAATCTTCCTTTTCAGCTTCTTCCTGATGTTGTTGCCTGGGGTCCTCAATCTAAACCAGTAAGGCATCTTGAATCTGCAGACAAAACCTGACCCAGGTATCTGTCTGTCGCACACCTCATTTATTAACTGCTAAAAAATTGTATTTACTAAATAGCAAGCAATAAATTCAAACATAATAGAGAAATGCTGTTAGCAATCAGCCCAGTCAGCTGTGACCTACATTTTGTGCTCTCAAAACAAAAATAATACAGCAATCAAATTCCCTGACTGCATTTAAGTCTCATTCTCACCTATTCAACTAAACAAAACCTCAACTAAATCACTGTAAGTGTGTCCTCAGATGGTTTTCCTGTGCTGTGTGGAGCTTTACAGCAGCAAGATCGTCAAAAGACAAACTCAATCAGGTCTAAAGTAAGACTACATGAGAACAAGATGCACCTAAAATGTCCTGCAAGCTATTTTAGACTCCAACTTCCACCATTCTGCTGGAACTTTAACCACATGACCAAACCCCACCCTCATAACATACAATAAAAATATTTTTAAAAGAATAAAATAACATTAAGTAAAATAATTAAATAAATATACAATAAAATAAAAATTTAATTAAATTAAATAATAAAATTAAATAATAAATAAAATAAAATATATTTTGTTGATGTCCATTTAAACAAAGGGGATTGTTAATATGGTTCATACTACAACAAGATTTGGGACAGTGTTTTAGTTCTATGATTTAGGCTGGTAATACACACTCCTACTATCGTCACAAAATTGGCAATTTTCCTGTTCAGTTGTTTGGTAAAACATAAAAATAAATAAATAAAATAATAAATCACCTTTAATGTGAAAATGACAGACCCCAAAAGTTATCATTCTCATTGAATGTTTTTGAAAAAATAAAATACAATAAAAATAAAAAGATATAAAATAGAATAAAATATATCAAATACATTTTTGATTAATAATCACTCCTAAAGAGAGTTCTGAACTTCTGTTATAGAAAAATATGCAGTCTACTGAAAGGAAAGAAAATCTGTGTGAAGACCCACCCAGCCATGACAGAACAATTTGACCTTTACTGTATCCTCAGAGTGGATTCTCTTTGTGTATTTCAGTTGTAGGTAGACACTTATTTTGATAATATGTACTAAAAGACAAGTTTGATTACTACAGTGGTGTTATTTGCATTTAAAGACGCGCACACACACACACACACACACACACACACACACACACACACACACACGAAAGGTAACTGGTGGCACTTGAAGAGGTTTTGCACACAACCTGTAGCAGATTACAAACAAGTGATAATTGCAGTGATAAGACTAGACTTGTATGTTTTGGGAAAAAAAATAATTTTTTGCACACCTCTCTGTAACAAGACATAAGATTTGAGCAATCAAAAAATAGGCACAGGATGATTGTTTAATTTAATTATAGGTTTGAGCAATAATAATAATAACTCCACTGTGAAATGCGTTTAGGTGGGGAATCATGGGAACATTATGTGATATTAAAAAAAACGTTTTTAAAATTTTATTCATGAAAAACATCTGTTTTAAATCTTTGCTACAACATCACTAATGGTCAATAAAGAAAGAGTGTAATTCGGGCAATGAAATGCTATGGAGCGATGAATAACAGACTGTCCTGCCAGCAGGGGGTGCCACTGAGCTCAAGCACAAAAAGTTGCGCTTTGTTGCCCATTGAAATCAACACAATAAAACATCATACCAGCAAACTTCCATTCTCACTACATCTGGACGGGCAACTGTTTGCAGTGAGAAGTGACCGGCTCTGTAACTGCATTTCTAAACATCAATCTGGACGCAGGCAGAGAAACTGTGAGCTTTACTGTATCACGCGGCTGAAAGGGGCTATTGTTTGTTTGTGTGTGTGTGTATGTGAGGCAGATCAGGACGCTGCTGGGAAAATGTGTGTGCGTTGAGGAATCGGAGAGATGAGCCATACGATATCATGGGAAACAAATTCACGCTACTTGATATTTTCGGGTCATGGACGGATGACGTGTTCATGCTTTTATAGCGTCACAGAATCTCACTAACAAAAAGTACCCAACTACAATAGTATTTTGGACATGGAAGTATCATCCTTTTTAGACAAGTAGCCTACCATTGTAATACCCTGATATTATTCGGAGAACTTAATACCATGGTATATGAATATGGTAACCATTCAGTAACATGGTATTAGCATGTTCCAAGGTCTGATCCAAGGTAACACCACAGTATTGTTTGTAACGGCAATGCAAATCAGGCTGGCTACTAAAATTCATGTACCATGTTATTTATATGATTCTTTCAAGATTACCATGGTACTGCCATGCTACATGTCCAAAATACCACAGTAGTACCATTAAAAAAAAACATGGTTTTACCATGGTCAAAGAACAAAGTAGTATAGCAATACCATGGTATTCTTTCTCAAATAAATAGTACAGTACATAATGTTTTTTAAAAACAAATTAATACTTATATTCAGCAAGGAGTGTTGGGAAGTAACTAGTTACATGTAACTAAATTACATGAAATTAAACTAAATTACAACTAAACTAAACAATTTAATTACAAAATGTAATTGTAATCAGTTACAGTCACGGAGTAAAAATGTGTAATTAAATTACAGTAACTTATGAAAACGATTACAAAGGGGGTTACATCTGAATATTTTTTCACACACCCACACACAGAATTAATAGATTTTTTCATAAATTGCAGTGACTGCTCTAAAATATGAGACACCAATGTTTCAGGAGTTTAGTACACAGAATAGGACATTATTATTTGTTGACTGTTTTACTTCCTATTTGGGTTTATGTATATGCTTTATTTTTTAAGATCAACTGTTTTTTTCCAAGCCATTGTCAGATGCCAGTGTTTCCTGACATAACTATGCAAAGATTTGATTTCAAAAACAGTATCATAGCTACTAAACCATTTCTTGTTATGGTTATAAATCTGTATTTAACCTCAGAATGATTTCAAAGTAAGTCTGATTTTGTGGTGGCTGTGCTTTAAGATTCAATTATTATAATCATAAGGTTAACGCTGCCTGGTTTACATGTTTGGAAATGATTAACAGTTGAAAACATTAGAAATGTAATCAAAATGTAATCAAATGCAATCCAGTTACATTACTTTAATAAAGTAACTGAAATAGTTACACAACTTGTTACATTTTAGATAGGGTAACTTGTAATCTGTAACCTATTTTCCAAAGTAACCTTCCCAAAGACGTTAATAAAGATACAAAATATTTCTATTTCAAATAAATGCTGTTCTTTTGAACTTCATATTCATCAAATAATCTTGAAAAATAAAATATATCGCGGTTTCTACAAAAATATAAAGCAGCACAACAGTTTTCAAATTGTAATATTATTAATTGTAATTAATTGTACTATTTTTACTGTAATTTTTATCCAATAAATGCAGCCTAAAGTAACGTAAGTACCATGATATGACTATATAATACCATCTCTTAGAAAAACTGTATCAGATAGCAATACATGGTACAGAAATGAGCACCAGCAGTGTTTCTACAACATCCAAAATAGATTTTAAATGCAAAAGTCGCTGGAAAACATCACAAAAACTTGGATTGGATGTTTTGTAGAGGTTCATATCATCTCTCTGAACACACATGAAACAAACGAGTGAAGTACAGACATTAAAAACAACATGCTCTGTTATGTCAGGCTTCACTTGATTTCATTTCATTTCATCTTTTTTTTAATATTAACTCGACCCATCTGGGTTAGAGTGAGTTGAAACCACAGCGCGGATCAAAAGTCTGATTTTAAAACATGACTATTGAAATTAATGGGGAATATTATGACAGATGCAACCAAATAGGGACAAATACAAGTACAATCCCTATTAAAATAAGCTTTAACAATTCTCCATTCACTTTGTTCTACGCAAGCAAGAAATGCATACAGGTTTGGAATTACATAGGGGTGGGTAAATGATGACAGGATGTTTATTTTGGGGTGAAATATTCATGCATATTCCAAACAAACGCAGAAAACACTAAACTTGGCTGCCGACTACAATGAACTGGCATTAAAATCAGAGCCAGACTATAAAGACAAACTACACCAAAGATTCAAACCGCCCTCTTTTATTTCCAAAATGTCTTGTTCAAAGCAAAGCCATGAGAGATATTCATCTGTATAATAGTTGGGCAAAGAACTGGCGGCTCTATTAAATTAAACTCTGAGCCGGAAATTCCTCCTGTGTCCCTCTCTCTCTCTCTCTGGCTCTCCTCCTCCACCTCCGAATGAGAAACACGGCTCTATTTTTGGGATCTGGATAAATATTGGGGAATATGGAGGAAATGTGGTCTTGTCGTTTTTCCTCTGCATTCTTTTCATCGTCACTAAGGACACGGGAAACCAAACGCGCTGTTCTTAAAAACACTCTAATATACACACGCTCTCTTGCTTTTTTTTATCTAGAACTAGGGCTGCACGATTAATCGCATACGATATTTAACGCGCATCTTGTCAGAAAGCCGGTTCTGTAATCAGCGGTAAATCTCCATCACCTGCGTGCTTTCACATTGAGCAGCATTAACTACACAGAGCCGTTGTTTACTGACGAGCTGCGCAAAAAATCGCGCGAATATGAACGTGGTTTTGCGCAGCTCGCAAAACCACATTCTTTACAGTAAATTTAAACTTCTATAACCTTTTGATACTTGAATGTTTTGAAAAAATTCCACTTTTGCAATAATCTGCTGATTTTATTCTTTAAAAAGAGACCTACATACATACATACATACATATATAATAGTGCCCTATGAAATTTTTTATTTTTATTATTTTAATTTTTTACAAATTCAGTGTTGTCGTGCGTTTTATTTTTTCTGGATTAACGATTTAATACAAATGTATTACCAAAAACAGTGGTAATCAAATGAAGGCATAAAACATTAACAATTTAATGAATTTTTAAAAATGTAATCAAGTGAAAATTAAACAATTCCAGTATTTTTTTGCAAACAATTTGCTGCACGTTGTTTGCCAAACTGTTAATGTTCAAATTAAAACATGGAAGAAAAATTGTGAATTCCTTCAAAATAAAGTTTAAAGAGAAGTACATTCAACTGTACAATAGCAACATTTTAATGTCACAATTTCTTCAAGTTAAACCAAACTTTTATTTTGACAGGTTGTTGTGAAGACCTTTGAGTTTCTGAGAGCTGTGGTCAAAACCCATTCATTCACATACGGAGACATGCAGAACATGCAGACTTCATATTTAAAGAGCAGTCTTTATGCAGTTTAATATTCACATACACTAGGTATACGGCCCTATTTTTGATTTATTCGTCCAAAATTCCAAGTTTAGCTTAATATCATGAAAAAGTCTAAACTCTGCTTGGAAACATCACTGACTGACTTAACAGGTGTATTAAACACAACAAACCCAGCGCAGACTCTGTGTGTTTATGAAATCTCACCACCAGCATGAGCCAGTTTAGAGGGAAAAAGAGGACTAATGATTCAGGTTTGGTAGTAAGAGTGAGACGAACGATATGAGGGTGTGAACAAGAACAAAACAAGAAGGGAATAGAGTAGGAAAGAGTCTTTCCTGCATTCAAACCCACTGAAATCTTGTGAGAGTTTAAAAGATTATCGGGTGCATTACAAACACAGCAAAGCTTCAGTTCTTGCTTACTGTGACCAGAAGGCCCCATAAATCCTGCCGTCTGAAAAGAATCACTCTTTAGATTTAACATTTGAAATGGCTCAAATGAAATCACTGAATAGTTCAAGTAAGGTTACCATTTTTAAAAGAATGTCAGAGAAATTCAAAAGCTAGTGAGCTGCCTACTCTACACAGGCAGCTACCTTTTAAGACGGCTCCAAATTGACAATAAAACCTCACAAGTGACGCAAATGCTTGAAGTATTACATGCAACCCAGATAAACAGTGCTTCTGAAGTGAACCACATGTTGCTAAGCTAAATACAAGCAGAAAAATACATAGCATGCATAAATAGAGAATAAATTATCTAGATTTTGAAATGCATTGATTTAATTATTTTCATTATAGCATGAATCAATTATACACTCATATTAACTCAACTTTGGGTCAAATATAGACTAACCCTATTGAGTAAAAAATGTAATAAAAAAATGTAACCCAACAGTTGGGTTAGTCCATATTTGACCTAGAGTTGGGTTGAAACAACCCAGCATTTTTTAAAGTGTAGGCCTATTTATGCAACATTTCTCACCATCCACCATCTTGGAATCCCACAAGCTTGTTTTACTGGGATTGCACTTTGGCCAAAACAAGATATCTTAAAAGTCCATCTTTTTGATTATGAGGGATAAATAAACATCTTTTAGTGTCTTTTTTGTTGTTGTATTTATAGCTGTTTTGTGCCAGATAAAAACAAATAAATCAATAAATACTAACTCAATACTAATTTAAATTCAATATAATTAAATCACTTATAGTGATTAGTATATTAGTATATAGTATATAGAAAAATAATAAAAAATACAATGATAAAAATAATAATATATTGTAGAATACTAAATTAATACTAATTTAAAATAAATAAATAAATAAATATTTATAAAATAATAAAAAATAAAATAGTCATAAAATAATACATTGTAAAACACTAATTTATATGAATTCAAATAAAATATAAATAAATTGTATAATTTAAAAATACAAATATAAACAACAAAATAATAAAACAATCATAAAACTAATATATTGTAAAATACAAATTTAATACTAATTTAATGAATATATAATTAACCATTTAAATAAAATAATCATAGAAATAATAATATATTATAATATACTAAAATATATCAATAAATCAATATAATTAAAATGAGAAAATATTTTAAAATATATGATTAGAATACAAAAAATAGAATTAGAAAATACTATAAAATTAAAAGAATAATAAAATAATCATCAAAATAAAAATATTTTGTACTATTTTTGTAACACGTACCAATTTCCTTTAATAGTCAGGAGCTTGTAATGTTGCCAACCAGTATCTGCACAGTGCAGTTTGGCTCAACTTTTAGCTTGGCACACAACAGTTTTGAAGTAACTTTAAGGTAACTCTGACACCGCCATGGAACTTCAAAGATTGAAAGAGAATGAAAAGGTGATTTGTTGCAAAAGAAACAGAAAACCATTCAACCAAATCTTTTTCTCTCCTTTGTTTAGTTTGTCTGAGGTATGAAGAACATACTCTGAACAAACGGCTCACTGTCATCTGAGTAACGGCACATCCCGTCCACACCTAACACAACCAGCTCCTGTTTACATTAAGATCAGACTGACGCTTTGAATATTCCAACCACAAAGCTATTGGGCATTATTCACTAACAAAATCATTCTGATGATAGATAAAGTGAAAGGACTATCTGTGCTTCAGGTACAGTTCTAAAGCAACTATGTCACCAGTACAAATGTGACAGTAAGAGCAAGAAAATGACTCAATATTGCATGCAAAAGTGTTACATTCATATACACTTACTGCAGTGGTTTCTGCTCTAAAACATCAAAAAATCTGTCTGTGACCACAGCACAGGACAAAGCAAAGCCTTATAAAGACTTCTTTTAAAGAATGCGTTTGTGATTGACTGGAATGAGAAAGCAGAGAGAAAGAAAAGATCAAAGCAAACACTTATAAACAAGGTGCACCGTGAAACACTGACAACTACACACCACAAGCATGCATTCAAACTCAGCATGAAACATATTCACAAGCCATTTCATTTAGAAGAAGGTGTTTCATACCAGCTGAATGGGTTCTGGGAATCTACTCGCCTCTCCAGTCTTTTGAGGAGGTTTTTTTGCAGAGTGAAGGTCAAGTTCATCCTCCAGAGCATCTCCAGATATCCCAATGGTCACTTTTCTACAACTATTTGATATTATCTCTGTAACCCCAAAATAACTAGCAAAAACTTTCTAAATTACCATTTTTTAAGATTTTAGAAAGATCACATTACTAACAATAAACAATTACCGAAAAGACAATAACTATAACCATATAGTTTAAAACGTTCTAATTAAATGAGAATACGAAAGTGCACACTACAACTATAACGACGCAGAGGAACGATATCATTGGAAACATTTTCAGAACACTTTTTTCTGATTGACTGTTGCATGAAAAAAAAACAGCCAATCAGAAAAATGTGTTCTGAAAATGTTTCCAATGATATCGTTCCTTTGCGTCGTTATCGTTATAGTTGTAGTGTGAACTTTCGTATTCTCATTTAATTAGAACATTTTAGAACACAGAATCCCCCTTTAAAAAGCTACAGCATTTAAAGCGGAAGTCGAACAAACTGCAGCGCGCGCTTAAAATAAACAGAACGTTATTGTCTGTTAGTGTGGACGCTAATGTAGTGTATACAAAATGTATACGCAAAGAATGAAGGCATAACTTTTATTCTCGCTATAGTATTGTTGCCGCCGCCATGTCGTTGAGATGCTGTGTGTTTCCAAATATGGTGAGGGGCGTAACATTTCAGTCACATGCTTGAGGTATTCGGCCAATCACAATGCACTGGATAGCTGGCCAATCAGAGCACACTGCACTTGTTAGAATGATGAGTTTGGTAAAAATCGATGCGTTTTCAGCGTTTCAGAAAGGCGGGGCAGAGAGGAGCAACAATAATGTACGGTATGTGGAAAATAATGTGTTTTTTTGAACCCTAAAGTCCCCCTGTAGTCAGAAATGTTATCCCTTAAAACTCATCTTTGATAATCAAAATTACATATTTAAATGTTTTTTCTTGTGAAAATAATTTTCTCATGCCTTAAAATAGCTTGAATGTAACTCTACACCCTTGCCTCATGTACTATACGAGTATATATATGAATATGCAAATTAGCCCTGCCTCCACTCAGTAACACCAGCCAGGGCCTCCTGATCCACGGATAATGACTGATAAAACTATGTTTTTACTAGCGGACAACTACAGTGGATACTGTAACCGTCGTTAAAGTTACTTACTTGACGATGTTGTGTCTTAAAATGCCTTGAAGACTCGAATGCAGCCAAGTTTGTGATTCTTAATTCGCGCCCGCGAGCATATGTGAGTGAAGTGCGTCCGCCAATACGAGAGTAATCAGGCCTACTTTTACACTGTTGCCGCGGGTTATTATTCAAGTTAGCGGTTCTAAATTCACGTTAAACCATGGCTTCATGGGTTTTTTGCTCTATTTTATTTTTGGTTTTGTGCTGATAATCCTATTAGAATATTTTGCATGCGATCTCTATGCTATGATCTGCATGCACGCCGCGTTTGACATGATTGGTTATTGAATTTTGTGACGTAGCAAACCGAGGGCTGTTTCAAACCTTGTTTCTGGGACTGCCTTTGGGAAAGTTTTTAAGGAGAAAATACTCAGCAATGGTGTTGATTAATGGATTGGCACATGGTTTGTCTAAAAGCATATTAAAAACACTACATAGACAAATAAACAACATAAAAATCTTGATTTTCACTACAGGGGGACTTTAAACCGCATAAATTTGCATTACACCAAATAATGTTCTTTTTAGCAATGTCATATGACCCCTTTAAGTAACTAAAAAGGTCTAAATAAATAGTCAATTTTGACTTCATGTTGACTTCTGGAACAAAGGACAGCAGGTTTTAGCCCTACAGTGATAAAAGATAAAAGAGAGTTAAAAAAAGGAAATGAAAAATAATGTTAAGTAATGCATTAAATATGATGAGCAGAGAATAAATGAGTGCCTTTCAGCAGGCATATTTCTGAACATGATTAACTCAACAGTGAAAGAATATTCCTGAAGAAACGTCTAAAAATAGACGGCCAGAGGCTCTGAACGCAACAAGAACACCTTTGAGGAATAATTCACCTGAAAATGAAAGTTCTGTCATCATTTACTCAACGTCATTCTAAACCAGTTTCCTTCTCATGTGGAAGACAAATGGAGAAATCCAGAACGTTCACCCAAGTCTTTTCAATAGAAACCAAATCATACAGTAACCAGTGGTTGTCAAGCTCCAAAACAACATAAAAAAACGCCCTAAAAAAAATTAAAGTATAACTTCTGAAGCCATATATTCAGCTGAGAGCTTCATATGAGGAGCAGAGTGTTTCCAAACAGTCTCTGGTTGCTATATGCATCACTCATTTAAATTAAATATAAATAAATCATATATAATTAAAAGAATATATAAAATAATAAAACAACAAAATAATCATAAAATATATTGTAAAATACTAATCTAACACTAATTTAAATTAAATACAAATAAATCATAAATTAAAAGACTCATTAATTAAAAGATTTAATTGCTAATTTAAATGAAATGTATTCTGAATGAAATATAAATATTAAAAAAAAAAATTTTTAATTAAAAAATATCTTATAAAAAAATATTAAATATATTATAAAATACTAATTTTACACTAATTTGAACTATATATAATTAATAGAGAAAGTATATCTTTTGAAGCCATATGGGGAGCAGAATGTTTCTGAACAGTCTCTGGTTATTATATGCTTTCGATACATGCAAGAGAGTAGCAGGAGCATTCGTAATAACATCTTTTGTGTACCAAATAAGAAAGCAAGTCACATGCATTTGAAATGACACATGAGTGAGCACACGACAACAGAATTTTCATTTTTGAGTGGACTATACCTTTAATTATAGGTCATTTCGAAACCAAAATTGGGCATCCAATAAAATGCCAAATATGAACAAAGGAGCTACAGGAAGTCAGAGTCAGAGATTACAGTTCATTGGCTTCTGCTCATAGTTCATGAATGGCCACTGCAGCGCTGGTTGCCACAGAAACATCCTAATGGAATTTGTTAATTCTGCTGTTGGCTGTGTTAGTGCAGCAGAAAGATATTATTCCTTGTGAAAAAAATGCATCTGAAAATGCTTATGTCAGCACTTTTTAGACCGTTGTGCACAGATCTCTGAGTGTTTGCGCAGGTTTTTCCATCACAAAACTCCAGCTGCTTAGAATTTACTCGAATACCTGTTGAGATTACTGTGTAGTGTCCATGCATACCACATGTGCAACCACACACACACACACATATACACTACTTTTGACAGTAAAGAAAATTATAATGTTACGAAAATGTTATGTTTTTTTCAATGATCTAAAAATCAAATCAGCATATTAGAATGATTTCTGAAGGATCGTGTGACACTGAAGACTGGAGTAATGATGCTGAAAATTCAGCTTTGATCACAGGAATAAATTACATTTTAAAATATATTCACATAGGAAACAGCTACATTACATTGTAATAATATTTCACAATTTTACTGTCATGGTCTCTTATGGAAAACTGACGGTTCATCTAATCTGCAGTGGGCCTTTAGCCAAAATCCCTTGAAGACACAAACAATAAAAACTAGTGTGGCATAATGCAGAGACATTTCTAATGCCATTACATGCTTTTTAGCTGATTTTATGAGCTGACATCTGAGCTAATGTGGGCCAGAACTACAAAATAAAGCAATTATTCTCCCATGTCTGTACGAGACTTTACCACAGTTAAGGGGTGTTGTTAGGCATATTGCATTGCAAAATCATTTATTCTTATGCATTTGGCACACATTTTTCAAGTGACTTACACTGCATTCAAGATGCACATTTTATGTGAACCCATGACTATGGCTTTATAAAATGGTAGCAATAGCAATAAACTAAAAAAGGAATGGTCACATAAACAATTAGCTTTAATTATGACAAAAAATATATATATTTCTGAAGGACCATGTGACACTGAAAAGTGGAGTAACGGCTGCTGAAAATTCAGCTCGCATCAGAGAAATAAATTATGTTTAAAAAAATTATATATATATATATATTAGGGGTGTAACGGTACACGTATTCGTATTACTTGAGAAGCAAAATGACATAAGATAAAAAGTAAAAAATTACGTGATTATATATATATATATATATATATAGAGAGAGAGAGAGAGAGAGAGAGTGCAGTTATTTTAAAATGTATACATTTTTCAAAATATTACTGTTTTATTGAATTTTTCATCAAATAAATGCAGTGTTGGTGAGCCTAAGAGACTTCTTAAAAAAAAAAAAAAAAACAGTAGACAGTATAGAGTTGGCCTACATACTCCGGTAATATCTACATACTGCACAGTAAGCTAGTCTTGATCATGGTCAAAGATGCTCAGAAATACACAGCTTTCGGTTGACACTTTATATAATTTCACTAGCAAAAAACCCATGATGCTCCGTGAATAGAAGGTAAAACATCCCAGTACTTATGTCAGTCCTGGCAATGCTCCAATGTGTCATTTGATATTAAAATCTTAAGAAAATGTAGAGAGCATGCAGTCTGGTAAAGTCATTGCTGAAACATCAGCTAGATAGGGTGCGGTCACATTAGTGAAATATAGCAGGCAAAAAAGCTCCATTGAAACGTCATTAAACCTTAATTCCAAACTTTTGACCACTAGTGTAAGCAAATTGAACGACTTTGAACGTGGCTCATCTAATCAGATTTTAGATCTAAAACGGTCCACTCCCACCATACTCTCCTTCTCGACTATGAAAACAGTCCTGCAAATGAGTTACTTTTGAGAATGATCCAGCTCAAAGTAGCAGCAGGAATGAAGCACACCTGAGAGGAAGGAGGAGGGAGGCATGTAAACACCCCCCGGTCGGTTCGGATAAATCTAGCGTTCCATCCTAGAGCTCTATCTGCTTTAATATCTCCAACCTGTTCAAAGAGAAACGCCAAACAGACACTTCAAAAACAAAAGGAATAGAGTGAGACGAAACAGATAAGCCAGAGACTGAGAGAAGAAGATTAGTGGAAAAAAACGCACATCAAAAGTAGCCCTAGCACCTATGAGGAGAAAGTCAAACACACAGAAGCCCCTAAAAACCACAATATCCTCTGGAGCCGGACCAAAGCGCCGTCATTCACGCTGAGAGTGTCCAAACAACAGCTTCTGATGACAGATCTGACCCGCTGGGAGAAGGTCAACGGTGAGAAGTGCCAAAACAGAGACGCTAGGAAGCTCAGAAAGCGTTCCGGCTGACCTGAAGAGAGTCGTTTCCTCACAACTGTCATCAATAACGACTAATAATTCATCTGATTTACAGCAGTAGCTATTTTTCTTGTAAACACACACAGAGGCTGTTACAAACTCTTGTGAGCTGCCTACAGAGGGAGCATTTTAAGGCATTATATGCATACACTGACATGAACCAATACAACTTCACACAATTTTTAGGTGTACTGTGCAACATGTCAACAAAAAAAAGCAGGAAAATGTTTTTTGCCCTAATCTAATATTATTAAATAAAAATACTAATATTAAATGTTTAAATAAATCATCATCATCATCATCGAAATCATTCAAAATAATATTTTGTTTAAATTATAACAATTAAATTAAAAAGAAATATAATTAATAATAACACTGCACTGTAAATGAAAACATTAATATTTTATCAAAAAAATCTTATGTACATTATAAAAAGTAAATCAATAAATAGATATTACTGTAATGAAACTGTGGTACTGTAAAGTGTATTATTATTATTATTATTATTATTATCATTATTAAAATAAAAAGGATAGTATATTAAATAATGTTTACATATATTAATATGATATTTGTAATATAAATAAGATTATATACACGTATACATTTATACACACACACACACACACACGTATATACATACTCTTACTTTTTATATTACAAATATCATATTGATATATGTAAAAAAAAATTACTACTGTACTGTAAAATGAAAAAAGATTATTTATTATTGTTATTATTGTTATTAATAAAAAATAAATATTGATATTGCAGTAATACTACAGTAATGTAAAATAAAGCGTATTTATTATTATTATTATTAAAAATAATAAAATGAACACTGAGATTTTTTTATTCACAGTTCTAAACAACTCTTAGAACAAATTTGATAAGATCACTGGTGTGTTTCCCTTGGATTTACACAATTTGCGTCAAACTTGAGTCAAACTTCAGGTCATAAAATACGGAAATTTATATAAATATGGAAAAATCACATCCCTGTAACTCTAAACTCTGTTGGCTTCTGCTCGTAGTTTCTTCTGCTCATAGTTTCTGATCAGAAGTGTTATTTCTATGATGTCGCCTGTGTAGAGCATTCTAAATCAGTCACTTATGAGGTTCCATGTCACACAGGAGGATGCCTAAGAAGGCAGCAAAAAGACCGCAAGGTTTTGGAACAGAGCCGGAGCCACAATCCCAACATCCGGTTTACAGAACGTAATAATGAAAGTATTATTATTTCAGTGCTGTGATTAATGACATAATTTACTGTATCACTGATATCGGGCCAAAACAGGCTGCTGCCTTCCCAGAATCCATCTGGGGTCTGTTACTGAATAGCTTTTTCATGCATGAGAGCGGAGGATTGAGTTTACCTATTCTTTACTGATTAAAGTGACGACAAGGATCGAGTGAGAGAGAGAAAACAAGAGGTGGAGACGACAAAGAAATAACGCTTTACAGAAACACCTCAGGATGACAAATGTTTCAGTCGTGAAGCTTTTCAGATCATATGGTGTTTCTTCTATTAACCGACCACAAGACAACACAATCCACAACAGACAACAACAATCTCTGTCTGTCTGTCTGTCTGTCTGTCTGTCTGTCTATCTATCTGTCTATCTATCTGTCTATCTATCTATCTATCTGTCTATCTATCTATCTATCTATCTATCTACCTGTCTGTCTGTCTGTCTGTCTGTCATAAAACAATAACATCATAAATATAATATATAAATATCAATTTAAAAAGTACATATGTAATACATATATATATATATCATAGAAAATATATAAAATTATATTATGTTATATTCAAGATAGTTATATTCAAATGTGCATTATATATAAATAAATACATAATTATTTTATATATTTATATATTATATATTTCAAAATGTATTCTATTAAACAATAACAATAAATTTAATATATAATGTCAATTTATAAATGTACATACAACATGTAATGTATAGAAATTCTATTTAATTATATTACGTAATAATTTTTTACAGATGTATATCTTTTAAAACTACTAGGCCTATAGGTTCATGCTGCTAACATCTGTGACACATCTTAAATCATAAACTAAACACACTTTAATCTGAAAAACGATATCATACAGAGCTTTGTTAAATTTTAACATGGTCTAACTGATTCTTCTTCCAAGACAAACAAAATGCAAGGCAGATAGGACAAGTGACGGTTCTGTCAGCATATCCTTACTGTAAACCCTGCATATGTTCCAGCATCACACTCAGGTCAGGCTCATACAGAGAAACTGGACTCTGTTCACGCGGGTCAGTGAGTGCTTTTGCTGCAGGGCTGTAAAAGCGAGGCCTTTGAGTTCAGCATAAACCTAATAAAGCACAGGACCCGTAAAAAGCTGGAATATAATGTCTTTAAGTAAATATTTGGCCTCATTGAGCTGAGAGCCGCTGAGCTCTGCTCTTGAGCACACATAAAGGTGTCTGATGACATCACTGCCGTATGACATCATCCAGCGACTGACAGCTAATGGTTCTGCAGAAGAGTAACACACATCATTACATCATGTCTAGATTCATAACAATACATAACATTAGACTTTAGTCCCGTTCTTAAGAACAACAACCACAAACAGCAACTGAACGCTGGCAATAACACTATTTAACTTCAAATGAAATACCAAACGTTACCAGAGGACCTGAGTGAGAGCAAGCAGAAGGCTGGAAAAGGAAAAAGGCACCAGCCAGAATCTCAATCTGACATGGTGTAATCTGATTGGCTGATGAGTCGGCATGTACAAGTTTTTAATCAGTCCGCCTGACACAAATGTTTCTGTAGAAGGCAAGCACTTTTGAGGAAGAATTAATCACTGGATTTGCCAAGTTGGCAGCATCAAGTCTTTGTAATAATCATTACACATTACTTTGGACGGCGGTTTATTAAAACAATCTCTTTCTTGGCCAAAATAGGCTGCAAAGTGGAACCAACTTTGTTGACAGCTAAAATTCATGCGCTTTACAGACAGACACACTACTGTTTGGGGTTCATAAAAAGTTTGGGGTTCATAAGATTTTTGTCTGCATTTATTTGATAAGAAATGCAGTAATATTGTTAAATATTATTACGATTTAAAATAACTGCTTTCTATATGAATATATTTTGAAATGTAATTTATTCCTGTGATCAAATCTGAATTTTCAGCATCGTTACTCCAGTCTTCAGTGTCACATGATCCTTCAGAAATCACTCTAATATGCTGATTTACTGCTCAAAAAAACATTTCTGATTATTATCAATGATTTGAAATGAATGAATGAAACGCATTTTTATTTTCTTTATTTTTATTATTTAATTCTTATGATGAAGTTCAAAAGAACAGCATTTATTTGAAATACAAACCTTTTGTAACATTATAAATGTCTTTACTGTCACTTTTTTTTTTTTTATTTAATTTGTCCTTGCTGAATGAAAGTATTAATATTTTTCAAATAAATCCTACTGGCCCCAAACTTTTGAACAGTAGTGTAGGTTAGGAACATCTGTAAATGAGATGTAAATAAACGCGAGCCTAATCTGCTCTCTTGCATATTAATAGTGTTTACAAACACATTTTATTCTATTAACGAGCTGGATTAAAGCTAATCTTCAAGATTAGAGGAAAAAAAGTGCTACTGTAATGAAAAATATCCCATTGTAAGACCACAGCAACACAAACCCACATAACAGGATAGAAAGTGACAGAACTATATTCAGTACATCAGGAATCAACATCCAACAATGCACATCTCAAGCAGAAATACTGCTGTCACATGAGCATGTTTAAAATGAGCGAGGAGAGTCTAGTTCTGGCAGTTTAATCAAATGAATCAAGAAGCAGATGTTGAAAATCACGACTGATGAGAATTCATTAGTCACACTTGAAATGAAAGATATAGTTCATTGCATTATGGCAGTGTTTCTCAACCAGGGGTCCGTGGACCCCTAGTGGTCCTTGACATAAGGCCAGGGGGTCCGTATAAAGTATAAATTTTTGTATAAATTTAGTATATTTTGACATGACATGTTCCCATGAAAGAAAAATCCAATATAGCTGATGATATGGCCAAATACTGGACAAGTCAGCTAACTTGAATTATACTTGACTGCATTTGGTCCTCACAAAGACCCAAATGATACGAGTCAATTTTGTTCTGGGGGTCCTTGAGGATGGTTCTGAATTGGACTGGGGTCCGGTACGCCAAAAGGTTGAGATTCACTGCATTATGGGATACTGCCTTCAGTCATCTCGTATTCCAAGCTGAATTAAAAAAAAAATTTTAAGATCAAAAACATGTCCAAACCATGTTGTTTTGCAGTTGTTGCTTTGCACTGCTTCCTAGGTGTGCAGCTAATCTGCAATCTACAAATATCTGTCACGCCAATAAAGCAGATTAAAAAACTCAAGAGGAAGAGCAGCAGAAGAGGGACAGCGATCAAGCCGTGCGCTCTCGCTCTCGCTCTCACTCTCTCCTAATATGGCAGGCTTCTCTCTGACTGTGATCCATGCGGGCTCCGGCCCAGAGACGGCTGCTCCCTCCCAGAGTGTGATTAGATCCAAGTCCCTCCCCCTCCATCTCCCGTCTCGGACAGCTCAAAAGAGCTGGGGGTTTGGGTTTAACCAGCCGAACCGCTGGCCTGTAACGCAAGAGTCCAGAATATTCTCCATTTAAAGCACAGAGAAAGAGGGGGGTGTATGATCCTATCACCCCCACCCTTTACCCAGAAGGTTTTGGCTCCGTCCCAAGGAGCTGGAATGAAATGCAGGAATCCAGATACAAAATGAATGCAGGGATCGCGTGCGGTCAAAACCTCACACACACACACGGCTCAGTGTGCAAATGCACAGAAGCGGAGAGAAGCTGCTTTTTGTTGGTGGTGGAAACTATGGTTACCATGGTAAGTTTGTAAGTAACGGTAAAGTTTTACCAGGCAAATACTATGCTAAGTATATGTATTTAAGTTCTGATTTATTTATAAAGCGCATTTAAAAACAACCTTGGTTGACCAACATACTGTACTGTACATAAAGTTATAGGCCTATACAAATGAAGTTACAAAAGGTTAAAAGTGCAAGAGAAAATATGAGTTTTTAACAGATTTGAACTCATGTAATCATCATTCAACTCAATTCAAGTTTATTTGTATAGCGCTTTTCACGATACAAATCATTGCAAA
>NW_015537936.1:246980-252610 GCF_001515605.1 Sinocyclocheilus anshuiensis | reverse complement strand
TCTACAATATTTAGTGGTAGCTTATCAGTGGTGACTGTCAGTTAATGTACATATGGCAGAAATGTACGGAAAATCAATTAAAGACGTAATCAAACAGACAATGAACACTATTAACAGCAATTATTATAATATGCAATCAAACTTATAGCAAAATTGGGTAGTTCTGTATGTTGTTGTTTCATCATGGTTAACTGTAGTGTGTTGTAATACTAAAAAACAAAAATCAATACAAATATATCTTAAATAGTATTATATATATATATATATAATATAAAAATAAACAGCTACCATAAAAACATACAGAGTAATTATACAACATACTTTAATCTTATTTATAATTATAAGTACAACAATAATTAAATAATTAAACAATAAAAATAATACCTTTAAATAAATAAATAAATGACCAAACAAACATATTTACAAATAGAAAATATACTCACTCTCCACTGTCATTAAAAAAAAAAAGATAGTTTAAGAAGAAGTTAAAGAGTGAATTTAATTTGAACTGTCAATTAATTGATAAATGCCTTTGGAAAACCCTTTTTTTCCCCCTTCACATGAGCTCTATTTAAATGCATATACTCAGATTTTATGTGCATGCACAGTTTTGAGAAAGAATAACATTATCAAGTCAATCATCAGCACTGAATCAACCAAACAAACAAGGAATCATTTTATCTCCATTTATTCTGTCATCCCCACACCCTCTTCTGCTGCATCTATCTGTCTCTCCCTTCCTGTGCCTAATTTTTTCATTAACAAACTCTTCTGCTCTGTCGTTCTCACAGTCTGAGAGAGAGAGAGGACTGTTTGTTTTCATGTCGTAAGTAAACATTATTCCCATGATCATACCACTATATATAGACTGACATGAGTCCCTATGAAAAACGCTCCGTTCCCTCCCGAGTCTACCTGTGATCGCTATGACAACAGGGAATACACAGACGTATCTGTACAGCTCTCTCTCTCTCTCAATCCCACACCGCTGATGAGGGACAGAGATTTCCCGAATCCATAAACGCAACGCAAGATGTTACTACGGTCTCTTTCACAAGGAGCAGACTGCTACAACATATAAACGAGCTGCAACCAGGCACAAAAAACAAAAACAATGTCTACAAGTTGTGAATTTAGATGTCGGGGAGGAGATGGAAACAGAAAGAGACAGAAAAGGAACAAGATAAATGTGGCAGCTTTTGATATGACAACTCAACTCTCAGCTAGAAATGTCTTTACTTCTAAAATAAATTGACTAATAAATTTAAAAAGTACATTTTTAAAATGTATTTGCTTTGCAAAATACCAACATAAAAAAAAAAACACAAAAAAAACATCTACACATACTGTATATACACAAATATGTCAATATTCCTACATAATTCTGCTCTATTTTCACTGGGGTACCAGGAGGTCAGAGGTCAAGGGTCACTAGTTCACTGATTCTGTTTGTCACCTCTCAAACTCGGAGGTGGTAAATACCTCTACCTGTGATCATAAATCATAAAGGGGTGAGAGGTCAAAGGTCAAGGAGGGTCAGGGCCTGCTGACTGACCATGAGCAGTAATGCAAAAGGCGAGCTGAAATCCGGCCGTCACACACATATAAGCACAGCCCGCTGGGATTGCTGGGTCAGGTGATTGTGGTGTGCTCCGACACAACAATCTATAGCATTATGAAAGCAGGGATTTTAGGCGACTGGTGTCACTGCAGTGAGGAGAAGCGAGGTCAAAAGGAGTCAACATTTCAAAGAGTCAAATTATGCCCTGCAACCGTGTTCATGTGAAAACATTTCATTCTTGAGCCACTTCTGTGGTGCTTGAGTTTGGTGTGACCAATAAACAGACCTTAAAGGGATAGTTCACCCGAAATGAAAAATGTGTCATCATTTAATCATCTTTATGTCTTTCCAAACCAGTATGAGCTGCTTTCTTCTGTAGAAGACAAAATATATCTTAGCCCCCAGGAAGATTTTTTTTTTTAAAAGTGGATTTAAATCAATTTAAGCTTAAGGATAAAGGGGAAAAGCTCACTCTTTTAAAAATATGAAATAATGATATATAACAACAATAATAATAAATATTAATACTATGACAACATTATTAACATTATTATTATTTAAATATTTTAATTACATTATAAAATGAATCCAATAAAAAATATATTACAAGAGTACTAATACAATTGTACTGTAAAAAAATACTATTATTATTTTTCTGTCATTATTATTAATAATATTATTACATATTATTATTAATAATAATAATAATAATAATAATAATGGTAATATCAACAACAACAATAATAATTGTTGTTATTATTATTTATTTTTTTAAGAGAACAACAGTAAATTTACAATATTAATATTTTTGGCTTTCAGGTTTTAATTTGGTGGAAAACGCAGGAAGTCCTTAAAGCTTTTCTTTTGTTGAAAACCGATTTAGGAATGATTATTATTGTTACTACTACTACTAGCATTTTATCTTTATAAATTATAAATTATATACATTATTTGATATTAAATTATTTAATTTAAAAGCCAAAATTGAACACATTTTGGATTCAAAATGATGATTCTCACCAAAAGGTGACAAGTTTGCATTCCTGTAACTAGTATATCAGTCCCGTAAACAGACTCTCAAATCACAGAAAGCAAAAGTAACAGTCAACGTGTGAGAAAAAGACAGCGAGGAGAGAGTGGGAGGAAGATATTATTGCAGTATTGCTCTTTCTCTTCGCTAAATGCAACTTTGTCTTTTATGGAATGAGAACTACGAATGAGAACCAGATGTAGGCCTGACGACACAACAGGCCCGAAGGATAAAAATAGGTGGAGATAAACGGACGGGACAGTTCCTGCGATGAGGGGGAGGACGAGGCTGCGGCTGCTGGTGACAGTAACTTGGCCGTTTCCATCTGGAGGCCTGCGCCAAACTCAACAACTTCCTATTCATACACAAGTTCCACAGAAAGAGAGCTCCAAGAACATACAACACAGGTTTCATCAAAATATAGCCGTCATCTACTAAAGAGATACAAAAGAGGGTCACGGTCCATTTTGAACATGGCGTCCTGCCAATCAAAAGCTATAAAACAAGGACTCAGCTGCAGAAAACGCAGATGACAATAAAAATGCCTTGTTTAAGTTGTGTTCAAGTGTCCCTGAAATTGAATGGCTAATAATCTCGTCTCCTGTTACAACCTGAAGAGCTTCATGCCGATGTCATCTAATATTCCATCAGCCTGTTTCCAGAAAAACAGTCGAACAAGCATCTGAGCAAAAGGTTCAACTGTGACGAGACCGTCATTCATTTTCGTTCCCTGAGACAGAGACTAAATTTGGGTTTCTGCGACATATACCAGAGAATGGACTTGACGTTGAGCTTTCTTACACAGCCCAACAGGAGACTTAAAAACTCACAAGCTTTAAATAAGTCAAGAGTGATCCCTTTAAGACGTGTAAAGGGAGAGAAAATGAAAAAAGCAGCTCTATGTTTTTGCAGCTGTGTCCGTTCTACTATTTCCGAAGAAGAAAAGAATCTCTAAAACTCTCGAAAACAGGTCAAGGCCATTTTCCAGCCCAAAATCCAAAATAAAAAATAGGAGCATTAGGATTTTGTGCATCACGAGCAGGGTTATTATAGTTAACTAAAATTAAAAATGAAACTAGAATTTAAAACCATAAAAAAATAATTCCATTACATAAGACAAAATAGACGTAAACCGCAGTCAAATAAAATAAAATAAAATATTAAAAACTTTTTATTTCAGCTAATTGCCAAAGCAATATTTCTTATTTTAATTTAGTTGAACCTGATGTACTTAAATGCAAAACTGAAATAAAAAATAAATAAACCATACAGACTTATATATATATATACTGTATATAAATGATTAAAAATGACAAAAATATTACAACTTTACAATTAAAATGAAAAAGGAAAATCTCATTCAAAATATTAATAAACACTATAGTAGTATCTCAATGATACTAAAATAACACTGATTATGACATTATTTAGCCTACACATTCTCCTAATTCTCAAGCAAAAAAGACTCATTATCACGGCTGTAAAATAAATAAAGAAATAAAAATAAAGAAATGTTACTTAAATTGCGAAGTATTAAAATATTGTTATAATAAATAGAATAACTGTTACAGTATTTTTTTTACTGAAATGCAATAAAATAGCATATCACAAAAATAAGAATCTAGTGGAAGTCGGTAGTAAAAATAGATAAATGATAAATGCTTATTGATAATTGTTACAATTAAAAAAAATCTTAAAATAGGCTTAATGTTAAATTGTATTTATTATTAAAATAAGACAAAGAGAGAATAAAGAGCCAGTGTAAGGAAAAACCAGAACAACTGCATAGAAATGGAGAACAAAATTGAAACTTTTCTCAGTCTTGTTTCTTCTCTAGACTTTCTCAATTTGTGCTCAGAGATTTCTAAATGAGCTCAAACACTTCTTATCAAAATCTTTAAAAGCTGCTTTCCACATTCGCTTATTAGTTCAGTTCTCTTACTGTATAGTAACAAACATGGCAAATAAAGTTAATACTTCAACAAAGCATAACTGAGTCTCATGAGATGCGTATAGGAGCAACCATTGAGCTATAAAATCCTCCTGCGAGATGAACCCTCAGTAACTCTGAAGTTATTTGATGCACATACACACACACACACACACACACACACCCTGTAATCCCAAACTCGGGCTTCTATTACCTGCTCTACAGGCACAGACTCCTCATTCATAGCAGGTCAATCTTAACATAATGGCATGATTTAGCCGGTGTCCTCCAGCAGTCATCTCTGCTGCGCCTTTTTCTCTTTGTACGCAACATTCACAAGTGGCTTCCGACCGCCTGTCTTCCTCCGTTTCCTCTCCTGCTTTTCGAAGGCTCTGGAATCAGCGGTCATTACCATTATCACAATCATCATTAGGAGGGTAATTAGGGCTATTATGATTGATGAAGGATGATCCGTGGGTCGTGCTGAAGACGTGGGACCCCGAGAGTCCAGCCAGAGGACATACGGCTCACCTCTCTCGACATGCACACTCACAAATGTTTAAACACGATCTACGTTTTTGCCAATGCATATAAACTCCACATGAAAACTTTTAAGCATTCTTTACACTATCGGGTGAAATTATAAACCTGTCAAGAACATCAAGGTAATTTTCCACCCTAAAATTAAAAATAAGAAATAGGACGGTTAAGATTTTGTGCTTTATGACATTATTTTTATGACAATTAATAATATTTTCCAGCCAAATGCCATGCAAAATGCAAATAAACTCAACATTAGTATTAAAAAAAAAGAAATATTGCATAAATTAAGTATTTATGTGTGCTGATAGCATTTTCTTCTGTAATTTCAATTAAAATAATATTTGTAATATTAATATTTTTTATAATACAATTTTTAATACAATAAAAATACTGCATTACAGTAATGTGAATATAATGTGCTTCAGAAGTAAGAATAATTGGTATAATTTGCTTAATTGTCATGAAAACATTGTCACAATGCAATAAATAAAAAAGTATTTAATTAATTAATTATGTTAATATTAATGTAAATGTAATGCTTATTGTTTTAAATATATATATATATA
>NW_015537936.1:244197-246920 GCF_001515605.1 Sinocyclocheilus anshuiensis | reverse complement strand
TAATTGTTTTAATTTTTAAATAATTAAAATAAATCAAAATACATACCATCCCTCATACATTTACATACATTTTAATCTAATGTGTATATTAAATAAATAAAAAAGCTATAATTTAAAACTAAAAAACTAACTAAATAAATATTTTCTGATTTTGAAATGAAATGTTTTTGTGGTACCAACTGGAGCTCAACAATGCGTCAGAAAACTAATTTTTCTGTCATCTAAAGAAAACAACCAATGGCTGGGGTTTCATATCAGACAGACTTAGTTGAACATCTTTAGAAGTGATGAAGGTAAAAATATTGGGATTTATTCTACTGAAACCGATCAGATAAGCATTGCTTGATGAAGGGGGCGCACAACCTTCAAACTTCCCAATTTCCTGGCATTCCTCTGATGGACCGAACCTCAGAGGAGGGGGCGACCGGCGAGGGGTCCTGGCACTGACCCAGTCTCTGCCTGCCTTCGCCAAGCACCAAATCCAGCTATTTAATCGTGTGCATGTCTGATTTAGAAACATCTCTGCCGGTGTTCTTTCTCTATATTAAGGTTCTTATATTGGAGAAAGGAAAAACAAACCGAATAGCTATTTCAAGACTGTCAAACATTACTTTGTAAAGCTGCACAAATTCAGTTCCGGACCACCCTTAACGCGACATGAAACCCAAACACAGATAATTATACCACTGCAACATTAACAGTTCCTGAAGTGTTACGTTAGCCTCAAATCAAGCTAAAGTTCCTAGCGCCTGATGTTATCTCTGCAGTGACTCCTGCTATTATGGCCTGTTGAAAGTAGACTGTGTAACCTATTTGTGTCAGAAGTGCAGGTAACTACTTGGAAATAACAACAAAACTACTGGCTTGATGGTTATCACATGACATCAAACATTTATAGGAAGGCAAGGTGAGAATAAATTAAACTTAACGAAACAGTACACCCAAAAATATAATTTGTTTAAAATGTAGGCTACTCACCCTCAGGCCATCCAAGATGTGAAAATAATATTTGTAATATTAATATTTTTTATAATACAATTTTTAATACAATAAAAATACTGCATTACAGTAATGTGAATATAATGTGCTTCAGAAGTAAGAATAATTGGTATAATTTGCTTAATTGTCATGAAAACATTGTCACAATGCAATAAATAAAAAAGTATTTAATTAATTAATTATGTTAATATTAATGTAAGCCGTCAGAATGAGAGTCCAAACAGCTGATAAAAACAACACAATAGTCCACACCACTCCATCAATTAATATCTTGTGAAGTGAAACGTTGCATGCGTGTAAGAAACAAATTCAGCATTAAGACGTCACTTCTGGCCAAAATATCCAGTCCATAATCCATAATAACACTTCCTCTAGTAAAAAAAAATTCATCTCTTGTTGTCTTTCACGTCAAAATCTGTTTTGGACTGTTTTGGCTTGTAAATGATGCTTGTTCTGTGCATATTTCTCTCCTGATTCAGACATGATTCATGACTTTTTTTTTTTACTGGAGAAAGCAATATTATGGATTATGGTATAGTATTTTAGCTGGAAGCAACAGTTTGAAGTTTAAAAACGTCTTGGATTTGTTTCTTTCAAACATGCAGCTTATAGAATAGTGTGGATTACTTGTGGATTATTGTGATGTTTTTATCAGCTGTTTGGACTCTCATTCTGATGGCACCCATTCACTGCTGAGGATCCACTGGTGAACAAGTAATGTAATTCTACATTTCTACTAATCTGATGAAGAAACAAACTTATCTACACCTTAGATGGCCTGAGGGTGAGTAAACTTTCAGCAAATTTTCATTTCTGGCTGAACTATTTCATTAAGCAACATTAAAAGAGAAGCAATATCAAATAAAACGTCTCAGGTTACTTATGTAACCATGGTTCCCTGACCTGGAGGGGCTTAGATGGCAAGGAGGGAGTATTAAGAGAGGATGTCTCGCCCGAAGAGAGATAGCTAGCCAGCGTCTCTTCTACAGGGGGCATCCTCTCATAGCCGTTTTCGCGCATCGCCTCGATGTTCGCATAACTGGTATGCTGAAACCGATGGATGCGTGAGGAAAACAGCCTCTTCCATTCCTTCTCGATCTCAGTATGGAGATCAGGAAGGAAAGGAAGGCTCACCTGAGCTGGAGGGTTATGGCCAGAAAGATAACGTTCCTCGAGGCGACCTCGCGACGTCACTTCCTTAGTCCGCTTCCACGGTAAGTCAAGCCTTGCCGTGGCGCGATCCATAGCCTCTAAGAGCTCACCATACGCAGGGCAGGAGGATTGGGAAGGCTCAGCCTCAGCCTCTTCGCCGTCCTCAGACATCTCCTGCTCTTCCTGGGCTCAGAGCAGTGGCCCCCGGATCAGATGATGTCAAAGAGATAACATCATCCTCCAGTGGCTCTCTCTTGTCCGCAGCCAATGAGCGTGAGAAGGAAAGCCCCTCCCCTAAACTCATCAGCCAGGTCCACCTGCGAATCCCATGAGCTCATTCTCCTCCGTGCCTCAGCAGCGACGGGTCCTGAACCGTGGGGAGCAGATGGCTGCCCCTCTTTCCTCGAAAAAAGAGACAAACGAGAGCGGAGCTTTTTCATCGAAAAACGCTCACAATGCACGCAAATCGCCCCCTCAAGGACGTCGCGTACGTGGTCCTCGCCCAAACACAAAACGCAGAGATCGTGTGTGTCATCAGGTGTCAAATAGCGACGACACGGATGCACACACCC
>NW_015537936.1:242383-244042 GCF_001515605.1 Sinocyclocheilus anshuiensis | reverse complement strand
ATGGCTGTCGCCGGCCAACGAGTTGGTGTTTTTTCAATGTATGCTTCAGACACGGGTCACGACGAGGCGTTCCCCCATAGCGACTCCTAGAGGACGCAGTTCGAAGTTCTCTTAAAAAGGGAACTGCAAAAATAATTTATGTTCCCTAAACACCTCCTCCATCTTCCATTGGTCGTTCAAACATGTAGTCCCGCCCCAAAGTCACACCATTGGCTGATAGCAATCAGTCAAATTAACTCTGACAAGCACTAGTATCCCAAAAGATGATAATAATAATAATAATAATACCCCCAACAACCAATGTTCTAATGCAAATCAAGAGAAAAGCCTGCCTGATTGTTGAAGTCTTTGAAGATCGTCTTTTGAAGATCGGTGAAAGGTTCCAGAACCTTCTTCCTTGAGGCGGGACTTGGAGTCTTGTAGTCCTTCCTGCCATCACCGCGGAAACGTGAAGCCCTTCCAAACCGCCTCACCGACGCCATTAAACCCGAACAAAGAGCGAAAGCGAGCGAGCACAGAAGTCTCGATCATTCTTCTTGAAACTGGCACACTCTCTACGAGTTTGATCTTGAGCTGTGCCCATGTTGTCCTGCCAAGTCCGAGTCAGTATGCATATGAACACGTCAGTCAGAGAGTGACCGCCGCTCCGGTCCACCCACATTACGAAGGCCCCGGAGCCCACATGCTCAGCTATGCCCTGGCCCCTTACAGTACATGCATTGTCCGTGAGGGACAGCAAGTGGGTTCGGATGCCAATGAGGAAACACTTGAAGGATGAGGATGGGTTTTATTGTACCATCAACTCAGTCGCACTCAGAATGTATCATAAGACGCCATTCATTTGCAGACATATAATATATAAACAGTACTTTTCAAAATTTAGGGGTTGGTAACATTTTCTAAAGGTTTGCTTAGAAAGGCTGCATTTATTTGATAAAAAACAATAAAACAGTAAAAAAAAAAGTAGTAACTGTTCTATTTGAACATTTTAAAATGTAATTTATTACTGTAATGCAAAGCTGAATTTTCAGCATCATTACTCCAGTCTTCAGTGTCACATGATCCTTCAGAAATCATTATAATATGCTACTTTGATGCTCAAGAAACATTTCTCATAATTTCTTTAATTTCTTAACATTTATTATCAATGTTGAAAACACTTGTGCTGCTTCATATTTTTATGGATGGATTATTAGATTAATAAAAAGTTCAAAAGAACAGCATTTATTTGAAATAGAAATCTTTTGTAACATTATACATCAAGTCTTTCCTGTCACTTTTGATCAATTTAATGCATCCTTGCTCAATAAAAGAATTAATTTCTCAAAAAAAAAAAAAATGACGTAAATATCTTAAAGGGGTCATATGATGCGATTTCAAGTTTTCCTTTCTCTTTGGAGTGATACAAGCTGTTTGTGAATAGATAAGATCCCTAAAGTTGCAAAGACTAAAGTCTCAAATCCAAAGAGATATTCTTTATAAAAGTTAAGACTGGTCCACGCCCTCCTAAAACGCCTCGTTTAAACACTCCCCCACATGTCTACGTCACTGTGTGTGAAGATTTGCATAACGCCGCCAAAATGTTCACGCAAAGAAAGAAGCCGTAACTTTATTGTTGCTGCCACCGCCGCCGCCATGTCGTGGAGACGCTGTGTGTTT
>NW_015537936.1:239888-241826 GCF_001515605.1 Sinocyclocheilus anshuiensis | reverse complement strand
GCGCTTGTTGTTCGTCATTTCTCCGATCACAAATGCAGACATGGTTTTATGTTTACGCGGCACGATGCAGCGCAGTGCGTAAAAAGACAGTATAAGTCATCATCCAGGACACGGCATCACAGTATGGTAAGGGGCGTAACATTTCCGTGGAAAATAATGTGTTTTTTGAACCTTAAACCGCATAAACACATTTCTTTACACCAAATACAAAAAATAATGTTCTTTTTAGCAACATCATATGACCCCTTTAAAAAGCCACATGATGAAGTACCTGGGCACTACTTTTAATTTATACTAAGATCAGATTCCCAAATTACATCAGATTAAAACAAAAAATGTATCAATGTAAACTGTACTTCAGTTACTAAAACAAAAAACACTGTTCCATTCCTGAAGATGCCACAAAGACATTTGTGATTTTCTAAATAGAATTTATGCAAAAAAGGCAGTTCTTTTTCATGTCGGCCAAACTTGTGGAGAACACTGATCCAGAGCGAAATAAAATGAAATATGGATGTCTTACCCACATCACACGGACAGCTGCGGCACTCTGGATTTATAAAAAGAGAAGATAACCACAACATAGAGGAGATAGCACATTGAAATACATAAAAATCCAATGCTACACTCATAAATCATGTCTTTTGTCTCCGTTGCCCAAGATGACAGACAAATATGCTTTTTAATAACCGCACACGCAGGAGTCCAGTGACATGAAATAAAGCAATATAAATGTTAGACGGGCACCAGTGATTCTTTAGGGATCCCCAGAATGAGGATAAACCATTCTCTCCCGCATAAGCAAACAGAGGACTGTAATTACAGAGGGTGGTACCATCATAATGAGAGACAGAGAAAGCAAAGTTATAACTGACAGCGCACAAAAACACCAGGGACAAAGAAAGAAGAAAGCTGATATAATGGCATAACGATAATAATTAGTGGCGCTTGTTAAAGCAAACATCACTATTATTAGTGCTCGTACTTCAGATTGGGGGTTTGTTCGTTTGCGCTACGGACAGAAATGATACCTTAAACCACGAGGCTTGTTGAGAAGAGCTGATACTTTACTTAGTTACTGGATGGTTTTCACCTGCCAGACAATAAAACAGGAAAAAATATCCCACAGACAACAAGCACCACTAATGACAGGACAAGCCAAAGGCATTTAAAACTGCCCTTTTTCTTTTCCTGTTTCTCTAACTCCCTCTATTTCTCCTCTATTCCATGCCTTGAGTTCATCTCCATAAATCAGTGTGATGCAGAAGGGTTACATGGAAGATAAACAAATCAACACACACAAACACTGGAGCTGTGCCAGATGCACCATGGGAAAGGGTGAACTGCATCATTCTGTGACCCTGTTCTCATACTGAAGGTGTCTTCCATACCACTTAAAACCAAACACACACGACGAGCCCATTCTCTGCTTTTTATGCCACAATTTTCAATTTACCCACTCGTACCTTTGCGTTCCACTGGCAAGATGTTTGCTTGAGTTGGCAGAAGTTGAAGTTGAAGAAATAAGTGATCCGGCGTCTAGGAGACACATCAATGTGTGTCATTTTATTCATAAGAATGGAACGACAGGAAAAATGAGAGCCGTTGGCGGTCCTGTCAGCAAAATATACATCAGAATGAGTGAAAAACGCCACGGATACTCAGAATCCATCAATCTGAGGAGCTGCATGTGGAAAAACATGGAGACATTTGAGCCAAGAGCACTTAGCAGACCACACAAAAGAGAAACATATAAACAGACAGAGAGAGAGAGAGAAGGACATGTATCTGGTAGTTTGAAATGTCTCTTTACATAAATAGAGAAGTATGAGAAAACATATTTGTGTGCATGTTTGGAGAGGGGCACATTGCTATAACAGCATAAACAGCATTCACTTATTCACTTACAGCAGGGCTGTCCAAACTCGGTCCTGGAGG
>NW_015537936.1:219644-239800 GCF_001515605.1 Sinocyclocheilus anshuiensis | reverse complement strand
GTCCTGCAGAGTTTAGCTCCAACTTGCCTCAACACACCTGACTGGAAGTTTCTATGCCTAGTAAGAGCTTGATTAGCTGGTTCAGGTGTGTTTAATTAGGGTTGGAGCTAAACTCTGCAGGACACCGGCCCTCCAGGACCGAGTTTGGACAGCCCTGTTGTTGCAATATTCATCAATTGTGATTAAAATTGGATTCAGTTCTCATCTGATAGTGTCCGTGCCATCAAATCAATAATATTACTAGTGAATATGAAGTGACTTTTAACCCTATAAACCCTGAAAATCAACTGTCTTTTAGAAAGTAGCATAATAAATGTTAACAGCACACAAAACCACATTTTCAAAACATGTAATATGCAAGAGAAACCCCTAATTCTCAAATAACACAGGTCTGACTTCAGACTGCGGTTACACACGAGATACTGAGATGAAGCACCTGTTTGATCAGCATGAGGCTCTGAGCAACATTTCACTCCGTCTGCTCCTGAGGGAAAACTCCGGAGCTTCGTTTTACTGGAAGTTACAGTGGTTAAATGTCGACTGAATGACAAGTGACCTCTAAAAACGTGTACACATGAGGAGGAGGTGACACGAGGAATTCAAAAGCACCTGAGAAACAAACACGAACTGCATTCTTGAGCATCTGTCACAATTGGAGCAAAACTATGGAGCTTATAATATGACAAAACTATCTGAATTTGTATTGTATAAATTTGAATTATTGACAAGTGGCATTTTTATGTGGCATTTAACATAGTTCTGAATTAGATTATTTTTTTTTTTACTTGAATATTGATAAATGCAACTTGTCAATTATTCAAATTTATACAATACAAATTCAAATAGTTTTGTCATATTATAAGCTCCATACAAAACACGCTGTGATGCAAACAGCCAGATCTGTGAGCCCTCGTACTATGAAAGCTTGTTTCTGCCATGGAACAAAATAATAAAATAGGCAACTGCAACCTTTTTTCTTCACAATTGTGAGTTTATAGCTCACAACTTTTTTTCTCTCAATATATCTCAATCTTATATTGACAACAAAAAGACAGAAATGTGAGTTAAAAAGTCTTAATGACCTTTCTTATCCCATGGCAGAAACAAGCTTCCATATCAGACTGACAGACACGCTACATAATAACATCTCTGACTGCTTTGACGTTTCCCTTCCACTAATCTGCTGTGAGATTCGATGGAAGTTAAAGGGAACAGAGTCGATATTCCTGATAACAGAGGAAGCTGATTCCAGGTCACCATGATCCCCTGACACAACCCAGGGTCGTGACCCCTGTGAGAAAGCTTCTGCTAGGACGGATTTATGGGTGATTATCAAAAAGTACAGTGCATGGAAATTCGTATGTGGGGAAAAAACATTTGAGTTTCATTCAGAATTTTCTGCACTGAAAACAATTTAGTAAAAAAAAAAAAAAAACTAGATACAAAGTAACAATTTAAATAAAGCTGAAATTTTGAAGTAGAAAACTGAAATTACATTTTCTTGTACAAAAAATACTCCAATAATCTTTGTTCTATTTACCAAATAAATAAATAATCAATTAATCAGATTTGTTCAGAAGGGTCAGTAAATAAGCATACGGGAATTTAAAAAAGGGGGTGCTCCAAGCCAATGGTCAAAGGGCATTATTATTAAATACATTTAATATAATTAATTGCACATCACTACAAACAGTAGTAGAAAAAAGGGAAGGGAAGCTGGAAGGCAAGTGGATTATCTGTCCATTAAAGCTGCTCATCCTGTTAATTTCTCTTTCTCATTCTCCTCTGAAAGCCATTTGCAGACAGCTCAGGAGCTGAGGAACATTGTGGAGGGATGAAGTCATTTTTGTCGTTCTTCCAGAAATGAGATTCAGCCCTGATATCAGGTACCCTGACAGGGAGGGAAGGAGGGAGTAATGGATGACAGCAGGGCTGTAAAAAAAAAAAAAAAAAGAAAAAAAGAAAAGTGATACTTGGAAATGAAAAGAGGTAGAAAATAAAGGACTGATTGAGTGGAAATGAAGCGAGTGAGTGGAAAAGAGCACAGGAACATGGAGGAGAAGAGAAAAGGGGCTCTAGTTGTTCCCTGTTGTTTTCATTTAAACAGGCACCAGGAATGTGGCCTTCTTTTCCTTCACTGCTGCAAAACGGCCATGAACACAACAACCAGCATAGCACAAAGAGAGAGAGAGAGGTGAAATAAAACTTTACTTTCTCTAGTGCAGATAATTAACTAAAACTAAAACTTTTACTTATTTGTACGTGCATACAGACGACGGCGGGTGTTGTTCGATTTCTGTTTAATTAGATTATGACTTTAGCCGGATTAAGGTAATCAAAAATCTCGGTTTACATAGTAGATTCCTAATCAGAGTATTGTCTTAATCGTGTTAAAATCGGAGTATTGTTGTCCATGTAAACGTACTGACTGACATGCTAATCACAGCATCATATTAGGTTTGTTAATGCAAATTCACTCTTAGTATTAGTGATTTAAACAACCACCTAGCAATCACCTGCAACAACATTAATTTTGGCACCGCTAGTATCAGCAAACAACATTGCAGTTTCAAACTATTTCTCAAATAGTAATAAGAAAATATTTTAATGACACTTTAATATTATGCTTTAATAATATTTTGTCTCCCACACAGACTTGATTACTTAAGAAAATATTAACGCGTGTAAAATCATTAGGCTACATTTTGAATTTGAAAATTCAACACAAATATATTTTTCTTTAGACTCTGCTGGAATAAAATCTTAAACCAGCCTAAGATGGTTGTTGGTCTTAGCTAGTTTAAAATAGTTAGCAAGCTGATCTTCCAGCGTGGTCTGCTGAAAAGTGTCAAAAACCCCTCTGAAATTAATCAACAGTCCTCTTAAACCAGTAAACCAGCTTAGCATGGTAAAGCCATTTTTTCCTCTGCAGGCAAACCGATGAATCACTCACAACAGCAGCAGTGACTCTGTAAGCAAGTTTAAAGAGTGAGAAAATCTACAAACATCTCTCACATATCCAGACACTGCATTAAAACACACTGACTCACAAGCGTCTGGGTTAACATACACAGGGAATTACTCTCAGTTAGAGGGGAAGACACAGACGTAACTGTGTCCTCTCTGAAACGACAGTCCGATCGCAGGCAGACAGCAAACACATGCCCTCATTCCAGCTGAGCCTTTAATCCCGCTAAAGACACTGAGCAGCAGTTACAGCCAGAACAGCATCAAAGCTTTGACAAGTCATGCAAACACAGCACACAGTCGTCTGGAGTGTGTGTATGAGTGTGTGCGCTGTCTCACGCCTGGCACTTTGTTTCCAAACAGTCTATCGAGCAGAGCAGCACATTCCAGCCTCTGCAGCTCATCAAACATATTAGTAACCACAACAACTTCCTGTTTCTGTTCCCCAGCTTCCTGTCTGCGCAGGATCACTCGGCACTGGCACTGATAAAGGAGCAGAGACTCTTATAACACACACACAACAGACACTCAAACACACACACAAGCAGTGTCCCTCCCTTTCCTGCTAAAAACACACATCATAAACCAGTTAAGACCTGCAGACCAGCTGAAGTCATAGAGCTAAAAATTGAATGTTGAGAAGATTATTTGAGATATTGAGATCACTAACTTTTGACTGCAGACTTACGGGACAGTTTGAGACTTTGAGATCTCTTCTGAAACTCTTAAGCAAGTCTGCATTTGCTCTCTGTTTAATCTTTTAAAGATATAGAAAAAAAGTTTCATTAGCACAAAAATATTTTCAATTTATCCATCAATTTGTGTTTCCAGGCATTTACAATGGACGTCTGTGGGGCAAGGTATTGCTTCAGGATCATCATTACAATATGCACTGGTTTACACAAGAAACAATATGTGTTATTATGTCCAGTGTGACAGAATCACTCACTGACTTTGTCAGTGCAATGTTATATCCAATCTTTCATCGTCATACAAATTACTATTTACATGGAGCAAACTCCAGCCACTGGAACTACATCAGTAATGCATAACCAGATATGCATCAACCTTGAAAAGTAGTCCCAAAATGGACAATTTGGTTGACTTTACAGATCAAATACAGATCATAGTATTCAACTCAAATGCTTTAAAACATAAGCTTTACATTTCTGCTTGTAAACCCTCTAAAGACTGACCACATAGATTCTCACAGGTGCATCGCTGTAGAACTTAAAGGGGTCATATGATGTTGCTAAAAATAACATTATTGTGTGTATTTGGTGTAATGAAATGCGTTTATGCAGTTTAAAGTTAAAAAAACACATTATTTTCCACATACTGTACATTATTGTTTCTCCTCTATGCCCCGCCTTTCTGAAACGCATGGATTTTTACAAAGCTCATCGGTCTGAAAAGCGAGGTGTGCTCTGATTGGCCAGCTATCCAGTGCGTTGTGACTGGCTGAATACCTCAAGCGTGTGACGGAAATGTTATGCCCCTTACCATCATACTGTGGTGCCGTTTACCGGAGCCACGAGACAAAAACATTAAAACCCATTATAAACGAGGCATTTGTTGCATTCAGTGGGGACATAATTACGGATTATAATGACTTATACTGTCTTTTTACGCGTTGCATTGCATCGCGCAGCGTAAACATAAAACCATGTCTGCATTTGTGATCGGAGAAATGACAAACTACAAGTGCTACTCTTCACTGCTCAAAACTCACGTTTGAATAATCAGTGGCAAATATTTTAAATATGAAAACGTACTTTTCAGGAGCGTCCGGCGGGCTTGCAGCAACCACATGTGACGACCCCGGGCTGGACTCTGCTTCGTCCACAGTGAAAGCCGATCCAAGCGGCAGCAACAACAATACTACAGCGAGAATAAAAGTTACGCCTTCTTTCTTTGCGTGAACATTTGGGCGGCGTTATGCAAATCTTCCCACATCGTGACGTAGACATGTGGGGGCATGTTAGAACGAGCCGTTTTAGGTAGGCGTGGTTGACTCTTAACTTTTATAAAGAATAGGCTCTCTTTGGATTTGAGACTTTAGTCTTTGGAACTTTACAGATCTTCTTTATGCACCAAGAGCTTGTAACGCTCCAAAGAGAAAGGAAAAATTTAAATCGCATCATATGACCCATTTAAATGAGGAAAAAGTGGAGTTTAATCAAGAACATCAGCAACATGTTTAGATTTTTCATTACTGTGTGGCAGCATCTTTTGATTATGAACACAAACTCTCACACATTTGTTTTGTACATGGAGGTTATTTAGCAGGCTTTGCTTTTGTTAGGTTCTTTTATCTCAGCTCTTTTGCTTGTCTTTGTACAGCTGAGCACAATGTGTTCACCCTCCTCTATCCAAGAACCATTTCACATTACCACAGCATTGAGACATCTTCACAGGTTACTCACAAAGAGCTCAATCTGAGGGTGTATTCCCCTCCACAGCCTGTCCACATGTGTTTTTCCTTCATCATCACAACCTCAGGGAATACTTAGCTAACCCATCTCCACACACTCGTCGCAGCCCCTGTAATAAACACCCTGTGTTTATGGTCTGAACCTCTCCAAGCCTCAATATTCATTAACCCACTAGTGTCAGATGTCCACCCGCTCCTCTTTCACTAAAGAATGACTACAGTAATACAGGCAACATAATTACCCTGGTCTCAACTTTTACGTAATAAATGCCATTACTGTGGTTAATGATTACCCGATTATCCAAATCACATAGAATGCCACCAAACACATTTGAAGAACTAAGTTGAAAGAATTCACAATCCACTGGCCTCAAAAAGTAACTTGACACTTAAAAATGACTTATAAGTATCATTGCATTAGAAGCATTTCTTAAAAGGAAAGATAAGCACACTTGGTTTGATATTTACTTATATAATGCAATGTAGCTCATCCATATTTAACTGTGGCTTAAGTGTACAAATACTTTTTGAGGCCACTATATTGATTTACAAATATTCTGTAGACAAAATCTTTGGACACTGTACTGAAAGGAGGAAAAAAAACCATGAAAGAAACATCAAACAGCCCTACACATGTCATAAAGCAGGCATTAGTCTCTGGAAATGCGCCTGGAGCTAACAGCTTAAGAGGAGGAACGTTTAGCTCTATTTACACTTCGTGTTTTCATTAGCCAGAATACAAATGCGTGTGTGCAAGTTCCTGAGAAGAGAGTCAAAAGCTTGCGCGAGTCTCCAAGACTCTGTCAATGATGGGCTCAAATTAGACTGCATAATCCAAGCTGAATGACAAGGCCATGCAAACATTTCCCCAATGTGCACATGATAATGACCCTTGCGAGGAAAAAAAGGAATCTGGCCAACAGAATGTTACTCAAACTCATCTGCACCCTTTATATAATCAGCCAATATCAGGCGGCTCCAAGTAGAGTGCTAAGTGGACCACAATACTGAAAGGACAATCTGGCACAGACAAAATCTCAGGAAAGTACAGCACCATAAAAGGTGGACTGAGGGAAACTATGACCAAACCCAGTGTCTGAGACAGACCAACCGTGCTACAGATGGCTTACCAAAGCCATACAGTGAACTAATCCATCATTGAGAGTATGCAAGGCTTTGGAAAACATCACGGCCCTCGGACATACACTATCAAGCACAACACTGTTAAATATGAAGTATTTGAAAGGTATTTCTCCCTAAGGTCAGTCTGGTAACACAAGCCTTTTTTGAAGGTTACTTTAGTCTTTTCTAACTTTCTATACAACGGATAAACCATTACATAAATACACAAAGAGATAAAGCATTCCCTTCAAAATACGCCAGTTAAGAATGCCAGAATATTCGGACTTTTCATAGAGGCAAGTAAACAAAGGAACATTTGCGGCAGACAGTGGGAGAAACACACATAAGAGTATACACACACTCACACACACACACTCTACAGGCATTGGTCCAAAAGGAAGGTAGGCTAAGGAAAAGAAGAACAACATGACTGCAGAAGAACCTGCTAGGGGCAAAATAAATGTCCTTCATATTTCTAAGAAACATTGTTCTGCTCTTTCCATCAGAGACAAAAACAAAGTCGGGAGCTGTAAATTCAGCTGCACAACAACCTGAGGTAACAACATGTCAAACGCTGCACAAATAAATTCATAATTTTGCACATGCATACCCACTCAAGCTGAAGGCCTTAAAACTCTCATCCAAGTTCTTTTTAGAGCAATACATCAGATTTATCCGCAATATAATTCAGTCCAGAACACCAGCATAGAGGTCTCATAAAATATGAAAAAAACACTTCATCTGGCTTTGCTCACAAGTTATCGCCCATGATTATAAAGCAAAAAGGCTACATCCAATACGGTTTATAGAAATATATTTGCAAGCATTTACATCATTGCCATAAACAAATTCAAAAACATATAAATAACCAAAATAGAGAACAAAACATCACTCACCACTCTCGGTTTGGCCTTCAGAGAGGCAGTGGAAAGTTCCTCGCTGGACTTCCTCTCTAGTTTTGGCTCAGCAGTGGTGGTAGGAACTGAAGGCGTGGAAGTGGTGCCTTCCAGAATAACCCCACCAGTAGCTGCTGGGGTCTCTGCCGGGCACTCTGGAGAGTTCAAGGCCAAGATGTATTGCTCAGTGACGTCCTCTAATGATGGAGTTTCCTCCCCCGGCACTGTTTTGCTGGGTGTAGAAGACTCTCCGACATGGCTAGACCTCTGGAAGTCCTGGGAGATGTGGGCATGTGAAGGAATGATGGGCACAAATGTGGCAGGTTCACTGGCATGCCGCACGTGTTTGGGTCTGACTTTTGAGGCAGGAAGCTGGGGGAGGATGGATGCGGAGGACTGCTCTTCACCTTGTTCAACTAAGTGATCCCCGTCATCACAAGACAACTGATGGGTAAAGCGGTTTGTGTGTTTCTTGGGGCTTCTGCGACTGGTGCGAGGAGACAAAACCTGAGCTAGCTTAGGGTCAAAAGGAAATGAGGGCTCACCTGGGGCTTTTGTTTCTCCGTTATGACCAAGGTGGGAGGGCAACACATGCTCAGATTGTGAACGAGACCTTCTGGTTGGACAATAAAGTTGTTGTTGTTCGCTATTGAGCGCCCAAAGCTCGTCTCTTTGCTCGGATAAGATGGGCTCACTGCTGGAAGGTGGTATGGATTGTTCTAGTTCACAAATTGGCTCGCTGGGATGCTTTTGGAATTCTAGGACAGTATTTGCCAGTTCTCCACGTCTGCTAGGGTCGCTAAAGCTCTTTTTCTTCACAGCCTTGCCATTCACCTTCTCATCAATAAGATTGTCCATTGCGCCAGGTTCACAAACAATGCTCTGAATAACAGTACTGTAATCTCTCAGGCTGTCGCTACACATGGAAAGGTCACTGGCAGCACTGCCTGTATATTCAGAAAGATCTGCTGCAGAAGACTCCACACCAACACCCACCTTGGAACTTAGAGAGAGTGAACTGAGCAGGTTGCTGTCCATGGAGAAGCTCTTTCCGCCATCCTCTGCATCTGACCGACGTCTATGAGGCATAGGATCACTCAAGGAACGGTAAGCAGACTCACCATTAGACTCTCCGTTACTGCCATTGCTGGAGTCTGAGCCGTTGTTTCCAGCGGAGGAGAATTTCCTTCGCCTGCGAATAGCACTAGGAGTAGACGGAGCCTCCAAGGCCCCCTGGTTTACATTTTTACTGCTGCTAATGTCTCCTCCTATGGCTACTCCCTCATACTCCGTCTTAACAGACGGAACTTGAGATGAAAGAGATTCCTCTGGTGTTGTATAAGGCAACTGCTCTTCGTACAACCCTGACTGATTCCAAACGGTGAGAGTCTGATCCAGCAAGTCTTTACCGCAGGATAGCCCCCCATATGAGCCAATCTCTGGCTCTGTGACAATTCCTTCATCTGTCAGGCTAGATTCATGGCCGGAGAGTTCATCCAATGACTTATCACAGAACATGTTCTCCTCCGAATTTCCCTTCTGTAAACATTTTCCACTTTTTCCATCAGCCTCCCCTTCCTTACACCCAGTAAAATCAGAGTGTTCAAGTCTACTCACCTCCTGCTTTGCCTTATCTTCTTTTTCAGTGTCTATTTTAGCATCACTGCTTTTTGTCTTGAAACGGTCTTCCTCATAATCATCATAGTCATCCTTACTTTCGCCCATCTGACAAATGTCTCTTATCACCTGTCTGGCTTCCTGCACGTAGTGGTCTTGCAGAGGGGTAGGCATTGGCTCGTCGTAACAGTAGGTACTTCTACAGTCGTCGCTCTCCACCTCCCTGTCAGCAATCAACACCTGCTCGCCACTATCTTCAGAGTCTAGCCGTCGCTCGGGGGAACTCCTTAAACCTGGCCCGCTACTATAATATTGCTGCCCTGCTGGCTTCTCAGAGTAAGAGAAAGACTTTGCCCTCCTCAAAGTAGCAGTGAGATCCTTCAGGGAAGGGCGTCCATGGTGTGGCCGATTTGTCCTTGAGCCCATTCTGTACACAGATGTACCTTGATCAGAGTTAAGACTGCCCTTGTCATCTTGTCCCTTTTTCTTCATTTTCAACTCAGACAGATCGGTCTTAAGGTAGCTAAGAAGTGATAGAGTTTCAGAGGCAATGTCAGGGTTGGATATAGAGATCCTGTTCCTGTCTTTCTCATTATTTAAGGAGTGGCAGAATACCCTGTTGTCTGAACTGCGGGTTTTATATTCTGCTGGGCTTAAGCTGGACACAAGCTTAGGGTGAGCTCGAACTGGGGCACGAGACAAGTTATCTCCATGGCCAAAACTAGGCGAGCGGTACATGGTGGCATTGCCATGGTATGTTTTACTCAGAGCAGCTGATGAAGCCCTGCCATAGCTGTGGATGTTGGCTGGCTGATCCTCTTCTTTTAACGTCTCTGTGCTAGAATACCTGCTACTACTTCTTGACCCCAACGGACTGGATGTAAATGAGGGTATAGTGACTTTCGAAACCCGCGACACCTGAGGAACAGGGCTAGTTCTGACTGACCCCTCGAAATTTCTATATAGGTGCCTAAAGCTGTCCTTAGTCACACGGGATCGTTGAGATGTGCTGTCTCGTGCCCATGGCATGCCCATATAACAACCCCTAGAATGGAAACCTTCAATCTTGCGGCCCACCGTTTGAGAATCACACGGCTGCATCATTACAGGTTGGTTGTCACTGTCATCTGACTCTTCATTGCCTCTGCTGCAATTGCTTTTCTTCTTTTTCCTTAGCGAGCGACGTCTTACGTCCTTGTTGTGGTGTGCTAGCGCTGCAGGGCTATCTTCCTCACTGCCTGAAGACCTTCCTCTCAACTTAGCCCTGATGCCATACTTGTTTTGTGGGAAGTTATCGCCTGTCCGTTCTCTGAGCTTCTCGTCCTCTTCTCCAGAGCTCAGTCTTCCCCCAGTGCTGGCTAGTTCCACGGAGGGCCCTGTCTGTGGTTGGGAGGAGTTATGCGAGGAATGCGAGCTATCCGGTGGCTGTGGCTGCTCTGCCCTCTGTCTCTGCAGCTGCCAACGGTGAGACCTGAGGGGCAAAGCGGTCGTTCTACTGCGCGGTGGGGGAGCAGGAGGAGAATCACAATTCAAAAACTCAAAGGAATGGCTTTCAGCAGCTAAAGTATGGAAGTTAGGGATTGAATAGTCCGCATACAATGTACTGTTGTCATGATGAGAGCAGTTTGTGTCTTGCCAGTCTCCCCTTGGCTGGTGGGGGAACTGTTTGTCACTTTTGTCTGGAGTTGAGATGCCCTCTTTAGCGTCGAAATGCTGGAGGTGTTGACATGCAGATTTCAAGTCATCAGCATCTGAAGTTGACCGATGTTGCTTTCTGCGTCCATCCCCAAATAGTTCTCTAATCTTAGAAACGCTTGGCCAGTTTGCATCAATATGAATAGATGTCTCTCCATAGGAAGGGTGATAGTGACGAGATTTGCATGTTGGGCTCCCTAAAATAAAAACATTGTTATATTAACACACATGTATTCATTACGCAGACACATTGATCCAAATCGACATTCAAAGAACATCACAAGCAAATTTTCAGTGCACTAAATACAGTACACTAAGCTAACTTTAAAGTACAAGCCAAATTAGTACATAAGCTTGAGCCAGAAGCATTATAGAAAGTGTCTTTGTTTATGGCAGACGAATTGTTGGGTGCTAAATGAAAACTAGTGATTTCAAAACAATGTATCTTACCTGTGTTTGTGCCACCCACAGTTTTCTGGAGCCTGTGTTTATCTCCTCTGCCCGAATCCGACCCTGACACAGACTCTTGAGCCGCGCAATATCTTTTACTGTCCTTAAGTTGTTTCTCCGTCGCAGACTCAGAAAACTCCTTGGATATGCAGCCACTCTCGCTCAAAGACGAATCTTCGACACTTTTTGTGTTTTTAACGCTTCCAGTGTTGACTAATGAGCTCTGTGTCCCGTCTGTGCTCAAACTGAACTTCTCAGAGAGCTGACGAACCGATGGAGATACTCCATGCGAGGCTTTCTTGAGGTCTGCGGTCGAGAGGCTGGCCGCTGAGATTTTGGAAACTTTTCTGGATTCAGTAACAGCGTGCGTCGCTTGTGATGGCTGCGCGCTGTGCTCTACGGCGTCTGGGGGAAGGGCACCGCACCTATCCAAATCCCCTCCAAATGATCTGCGCTTTGCGCTCCAGCTCTCTACCTTTTTGAAAGAGACGCTTCTGTGAACAGGCGCTTTTCTTTCAATCGCCCTTTCAGCCATTGCGATGCCTGTCCTCCCACTTGTCTTTCTTACTATTCTCTCAGTTCATTGATGAATAGTCCGCACTTTTCTTCTCCTTCGTGTTCCGTGGTTGCCTTTACCCCCTGAAAACAACTTACAATGCCCCCATTTAACCACAAAAGTTGCTTGGCAGTGTTTTCCGAAGAGGAGGACAAAAAATTCAGGAACAATAGATTAGCTTGTTTACGAAAACAGAGTTATATCCCCAGAACTTTGCGCATGTTTGCTTCCCTTAGTGTCCATCCATGCATTTAGAAAGAGCTCAAAGTTTGAGCAGAAAACTCCCAAGTGTTTCAGCCCAACACACACTAGAGCAACGTCTGAATAATGTACATTTTCCAAAGTAAATCCCATTTCCTTGGCCGACTGACTTTTTTCAAAAGCATGCTTTATTTCCAGCTGGAATAAGTGCGCTCAGTCTTATTTTGGCACAATTAAGGGTTTCCGTGACTTGTGGCTTTTTACATGCAGCTAGTTGCTTGGATTGAGGGCGGGACTAAAACATGGGGTCGGGGTTAGAGAGAGACCCCTGGGGAATACGAGGGGGGATCCAGCTTTTCCTCTTTCTGATGTGAGAGAGCAGATAATGCTGACGGTTTGAGTCAGTTTGTAAACACACAGTAGGAAACTTTTGGACAAATTATCATCATCATTTTCTTTGCTGAGCTTTGGGGAAACTCAGACATAAATCTATAGCCTCTTTAAGCAAAAGCTCTGCTTGTCTGCATGGTCTCCATGAACTGGCTTTGCAGTAAAAACTTTTGCAGTCCTTTGTTTCGAAGGCTTCTTTTTTCTCTCGCTCTCTTTTCTTCTTGCCTTTTAGTTGCATGTCTAGACTGCTCTCTAGTGGCCATGTTCTTATTTACTCTTATCTAAAGTTGACTATGAATGTAATTTCATCAAATAATAAATAAAATATCAAACCAAGTGTCATTATTATTTTAAAGTCCACTTTTCAATAATATATTTTTAAAAATAAATTTTTAGTTAGTTCCGATAAAATATCTGGCATGATTTTAATTCAGATGTGTGGATTGGTATTTTTTATGTAATGCAATGACATTTATACATGTTCAAATGTAACTTTTGAGTCCACTGTAGGTCTTTCTTGAACCTGAATGTTAGCTACAGTAATATAAGAAATTGCAGGAAATTAAGTTTATTGATTCGTCTTTATTGGACCAACAACAAACCAGGATAAAACACAGCGGACACAATTCAACTAGACAAATCAACGTTTCACATTTAAAAGCAAAACAAACAAAAAAAAAATTTCACAAAGACCTCATTGAGGATATAGATTTGTATAGCTTCATTTAATATTATACTTGTTTATACAACAGCAGATTCTGCAGATTAGCCTACTTACACAGAGTTTGATATGTATAAACAAAAGCAAACATTCACTGACAAAATTTTCTTTGCACAGTGACCGACAAGCATTCAATAACTAGTATGCTTACTTGAAAAAAGATCTTGTATGCACATACTACATTAGAAACACATATGAAATGACTTTGCTAGTACATTGTAGCATAACACAAAAGCTGTTTTCATCATTATATGGCCACAGTGATTAATTTTGCCCATAAGTTGCATGTCATATATTGTTTAATTATTTGAAACTCTCTTTATGTAAATGCTAAAATAATGTTTAACCATTAGCGCTGAAGCAAGTGGTCAGTTAAATGTGCAAAAATCACGTCTGCTTTAACAACAAAACTTGTTGGTCAAGTACGCCACCTACTGGCAGTTCACAGAGTCAACCACAGTAATGCTTGTTACATTAACTATACTGTATAAAGATTGTTTGTATGTATGGAATACCTAAATGATCTACTATATTTGCCAAAATACAGCCATTATTTAATTAGACAGGCACAAAACTGGATTTCAAAATGCAAAATAGCATAATTTTTTATTTTATTTTATTTAATGTTAACTGAATGCCACTTGCTGAATTAATAATGCAACATGGAAAGGTTGCATAACAACAATGTATCTGTTTGACATGTTTATCACTGCATAATGCATGCAGTTTCACAAACAATTTAAATTAAAAACAAGGTGTAGTATACAGTATTTACAGTGCAGTATATAGTATGTTATATTTCACTCCAAACTTAGAGTGCTTCATGTTCATGCAGATTGAAGAAAAGGCTCTTCTCCAATCAGATATAATGAGGTGAAATTCATTCATATTTAAAAACTCACAAAGATAATACTGGCCAAATGACTCAAATACATTCACACTCACAACAATGCAACAGAATTTGTATTACTATACTGTAAACCCAGCCTTCCAGCCATTTCTATTTGTAGTTTTTGGTCATGTGGTAGCTTCAAATAAAAGCGTATAACCCATGTGATATCTAAACTTCTTCATGAAAACACAATGACAGTACAAATATGTCTTTGTACGGGAGCTCTGCGTTGTTAACACAAGATCCTTCTCTAGTAGGACAAGATGTTACATCATAAGCATGTTGAGCTGTACAAAGTGTTATTAAACCATCAAACATCTGATAATGACCTTCAGACAATGTGCAGCAGATGCTGTATGTTAAACAGATGGTGTTATTCTTTCCATTCATCTCTATCTCTCATCCATAATTCCACACATCACTGTCTCAGTGCACCTATTTATCCAAAATATCACGCATATACAGTACCGTTCAAACGTTTGGGGTTGCTAAGCCAGTTTTTTTTTTTTTTAAGAAGTCTCTTCCGCTCACCAAGGCTGCATTTATTCGCTCAAAATAGCAAAAACAGTAATATTGTGAAAAAATATTACAATTTCAAAAAACTTTTCTATTTGAATATATTTTAAAATGTAATTTATTCCTGTGATGCAAGGCTGAATTTTAAAACATTTCTCAAGAAACATTTCTGATTATTATCAATGTTGAAAATGTCGTGTTGCTTCCATATATTTGTGGAAACTGAGATACATTTTTTTTTCAGGATTCTTTGATGAATCGAAAGTTCAAAACAACAGTATGTATTTGAAATATATTTTATAAAATTACAAATGTCTTAACTGTCAATTCTGATGAATTTAAAGCATCTATGCTAAACAAAAGTATTGATTTCTTTCAAAATATCTTACTGACCCCACACTATATATATCTCTTAATCTAATTGTATAGTTTTGTTTAAAAACGAAGATTTTGTTTAAAAACGAAGATTTTACTGTTTTTTTTTTTTTTTTTAATTTATCAATAAAATAATTAAAAATAATGAATGGGTGATTTCTTTTCCTTGCGTTTTTCAACAAACACATTTTTATACCTGCAAAACCTGTGCAACTTAATTGTCAAAAGTGGACAATTTTTTTTAATTTTTTTTATTATTTGCACCCAAAATCCACTTGGGTCAAAAATATGAAACTAGCAAGACATTTCTGCTTTCTCAGCTCTGTAATTCTTATATCAACAGTCATTTACATTCTATTGCCCTCATAAAATGTTCATAAGTACACCACCTTTTTCCCGGTAAGGAGAGATCAGCTGATCACGACACTCAGCCAAACTAGTGCACTCGTTCAGCTGCCATTCACAGGGTTCGAACCCTCAGATGCTTCTCTCAAAGCAAAAGTAAATGTCCATAGGGTGATGTATGATAGTTCCAATCATCATACATTCATTTTTGTAACACTCAATCAATCTATAAGAATGACTTCCTTCAACCATTATGTACAATTTTCACAGTACAGGTACTTAATGCATTGGATGTTTTGTATTTAAATATTGACTTTTTTGGTTTCAACATGCACATAGCCAGTTAAGTGTATCTTAACGTAAGACACTACAGGGTAAATGTTTAACTAACAGATATCACCATACTTTCTTAGTTAACTAATCACAGTACATCAAGACTTTACATTTTGCATTACAAGGCATTATCTAATTTAAAATGCACTAAATTCCTTACATTTCCAGAACAGAAATTTGAATATTGGATAAAGCCAGGCTCAAAATTCTTGTATCATTTTGTTGGCATATTTTTTTTAGAGAGGGTATTTTTGGATATTTCTTTTTATCCCTCCACCAATCACAAAATACTGTCAACAGCCAGGAAAAAAATATTTTCATCATGTTTTCACAAAATAAAATCTCATATAAATTAGATGAATGTTATATTAACAAACCAGTGTTATTTCAGTATCATTGATATACTTTTATAGTGTTTGTAAGTATTCTAAATTTGATTTGTATATTTTTTGTTTTCACTTTAATTGTAGTTACATTTTTAGCAATTTTGTTGTTTTTGTTTTATTAGTATTTTTAAAATGTTAATATAGTTTTTATTCATTTTTATATATTATTTAGTTTTAGTTATTTTAATACTTCACACTAATTAAACAAAAACGAGAAATGTTGCCTTGACAATCAGTTTTTTTTTGTTTTTTTTTATTCTTTATTTCAGTTAGCATTTATATTATTTCAAGTATCAAAAATGTTCTTGTTTTTTGTTTTAATGGTTTCAGTTGTAGTTAACTATAATACCCCTTGAACAAACCCTTCGAAAAACCTTTGGTGTGATGTAAGTGCTGCTGAAGTGGAGATTTTTGGATTAGTGTATTAAAAAAAACTAAAATCGTTTTGAGAAAAGAGCTTTTAGAGATATGTACTGTAACTGAAATCTATAGACACAGATCGTGTCAAAATAAACACTTAAAGGTGCAGTAAGCCATTTCTGAGAAAGGCTGTTGAAAGTGGATCAGACAGAACACCAGAACACACTTGTAGCCAATCAGCAGCAAGGGGCGTGTCCACTAATGATGGGGGGTGGTGCCTGTGTTGCAAAGCATGTTAAAGAATTGGGGGCAGAGCTATCAAAACAGGGGTGTGATTATTTTGGTTAGGGGCATGTCTTTTTTCTTCTGCACCTTTAAATGTCTATTTTGGATGTATTTTTCCTCTACACTCTCACAAATGCATTTACAAAACTGTCACTACAGTGGTACCCTTTCAAAAGGTACTAATTTGTAAACCTTAGCCTAAAAAACTCAAATATGTCTAGTGGAGGAAAAAAACATGGCTATGATTGTACTGTAGTGTCTTGCTTTAACACACAGTTATTTAGATCCAAGCAGGTGTGCTCCAATCAGATTTTGTCAACCTTGTCTCTGAGCGAGGTGATCTTGAGCAGCAGACTCCTGGTGCTGCGTCTGTACTGCGGCTGGGTGAAGTAGAACAGAATGGGGTCCAGAACGCTGTTCATGCTGGCGAAGGGTCTGGTGCATTTGTAGACCACAGACAGCAGGTTCCTCAGTTCGCAGGGGGCCGTGGGAAAGGTCCTCACCAGCAGGTAGAGCGTCTTTGTCACGTGGAACGGCAAGAAGCTGATGGCGAACACCAGCATCACAATGATGATCATCCTCAAGGCTTTATTCTTCCTCTCTACGGCCGTGGCTTCTCGAGCTTCGCCGGCTTGCCAGAGAACCCGTGCCATTTTGCAGTACAGCACCACGATCACTAGAAAGGGCACGACGAAGCCCAGACAGGTCAAAGTGATGCCGTACGGGAAGTACGCTGTGGAGCGCTCTGGAACGCTCAGGTCGTAGCACACCGTGCGGTTGCGCTGGATGCCGGTGGCGGCGAACTCGAACATTGGAGCACAGAGAACAGCGACGGCCACCCAGACGCCAGCGCAGACCAAACACGCCAGCCTGCGTCCGCCTTGTCTGGGCCACACCGTCAGCGGATGGCAGATGCCCATGTAGCGCTGGAAGCTGATGCAGGTGAGGAAGAAGATGCTTCCGTGCAGGTTGCTGTAGAACTGGAAGCGAACCAAGCGGCAGGTGAAGTCTCCAAACGGCCAGTAGTCCTTGCTGGCGTAGTTGTATATGAGAAGCGGAAGGGAACAGACGTACAGGAAGTCCGCCACCGCTAGATTCAGCATGTAGATTTTGGTCCGCGTCAGAGTGCGCCGGGAGCCCCAGATCCGCAGGATGATGATGAAGTTGAGCGGCAGTCCAAAGATGAAGACCAGGCTGTAGACAGACGGGAGGAGGAAGCGCTTGAAGTCCTCCTTGTAGGTGCAGGAAGGCAGAATGGAGGTGGAATGGTTAAGAGATGCCATCTTAACAAATATTGCCTCACATTCTGAAAAACAGAAACGTTTATGCGTCAGTGTGGTCGTACATAAACAGATGCATAGATAATCTTGTACTCTGATTATTTTACTTATTAGCATTATTTATGGTTCTTGTCCGCAAACCAGGATTATTATAGTTAACTAAAAACTAGAAACATTCAAAAAATCATTACTTGATATAAAATGAATGTTAACTAAAATAAAATAAAATAAACTTTATTTAATTTCAGTTTCTCATTTTCATTTAGTTTAACTTGATTAAAATAAACTAAAACTGAAATAAAAATCGCTAAAAACTAAAAATTACTAAAACTTCAACTAAAATGAAAACAGAACATATTTAAAAAAATTAAAAAATATTAATAAAAACTATTATTAGTACCTAAATGATAGTAATTCAAGTTTTTTTTTTCATTTAGTGCCATCTAGCATCTCAGTTAGCAACTGCAGTGAATATGACCTTAGAAGACATAATACTTTTAGTTACATACCATTGTACAGTAATAATAATACTCCAAGTATTAATATAACTGTACATTGTTATATAACTAAAACTACAATTTTTATATATATATATATATATATATATATAAATTAGATGAAAAGCTTTAAAATTAGAAATATAACCTTAACTAAGTTTAAAAGCAATAAAAGTTAAAATATATTATATTTTTTTTGTTTAAAAGCAATAAAATTACCAAAATTGCTAAATATACAAAAAATAAATAAATAGAAATTAAAAAAATAAAATAAAATCACATCAAATTATTAAAACTTACAATGACAGCTAAAATACTACAATAAAAGCTATAATTATGACTTATATTATGAAAAGCTATAGTTATGAAAAATTCATAATATTAATAAATGCTACAATAGTATATAAATAAAATGAAAATAACTGCTGTAATATTGTTGCAGTGGGTTAATTCTTTTGTACATTGTAATCAACTATTTTCTTTAAAAATAACATACATGAAAAATGCTAATAAAATTAATAAATAATTATTAATTTATACTTGAATCAATATTTAATCTTCAAATATTTATTTATTTGGTCAGAATGCATGATAAGCGAGAAAATGCACAGTCAGCCAGTCATGATCACAAAATAACATTTAACTGTACATTATCCAGTATATATTATATTACATCTAAATCAATAAATTTATATTGTGATCCTTCTCCATCATTACCTATCCTTTCCAAAAAGGGCCAAAACATATTTTATTTAGCATAATCTAGAAGAAAATATTATTGCCAAATGGATGCTTATTCACAGCCTGAGTTCTCATTGAGTATCATATTTGTCTCAGTGTTTCTCCTAAAATTTCAGTTGTGAGTAATTAAAATAGACACAAATGAAGCTCACATTGAAATATCTGACATTCAAATCTGAATTTGAGACATTATTCAGATTCTTCATAGGAGAAATGATTGGAGTCTTACTCTGGAGAAAATCAGGTGACTTAAGCAAATTCGCTTAATCTCATTGAACACTGACATTAAAAAATCTCAACAGTGATTTTTCTTTCCAACAGAACTAAACAAATGGATCCCTAAATGTTGCAAACTGCACATCCATTCAGTGTGTGCATGCAAAACACATTTATACAGTCCAAACATAGTAAGTAAAAACCAAATTAGAGAGAAAATATCACTCCTTCAAACCCAATTAGAGTTAAAACATTCAATAACGCTGCAGGATTCATGCAGACAGTGAGCGAACTAACTGTGTTTGCCAGACTCTCAGGAGCCACTGGGCAACTTCATTAATCATACCGCCGAGTGAAAGCACTCACTGATATATTTTACTCTATATTCTCTGGTGTTGGATAACACTGAATGTTAAGACACAAGTCATATGGTCAATATATAAACATGACTGGATTTACAGACATTTTCCCATGTGACTTGCCAAGATGTAATTTCACATGAGAATATTAGAATTATATTTATAATTGGTGTCGCTAATACAATGCAAGATGCCGCTTTGAAAATTTAAGGCAGGAAAGCGTCACTTGACCAGCAGTGGAGTGTGTTTATTGTGTAAAGATGTGAGAACATATGATGGGATGTGGAGGACGTCATATAGACTTGGGGTTTAAAATTATGAATCCTTAGTAAAGAAATGCATGCGAAGTGGAAAGAAGTTATAACTTATAAATTACAAATGATAAATTATTATTGTTTATAAATGACTAAAATAGCCTTAAAAAATGTAAAATATAATCTACTTTTATTATTGTTTATAAATGACTAAAATAGCCTTAAAAAATGTAAAATATAATCTCCTTAAACATATTAACAGAAATGG
>NW_015537936.1:199296-211558 GCF_001515605.1 Sinocyclocheilus anshuiensis | reverse complement strand
TTTATATATATATATATATATATATATATAAATTAGATGAAAAGCTTTAAAATTAGAAATATAACCTTAACTAAGTTTAAAAGCAATAAAAGTTAAAATATATTATATTTTTTTTGTTTAAAAGCAATAAAATTACCAAAATTGCTAAATATACAAAAAATAAATAAATAGAAATTAAAAAAATAAAATAAAATCACATCAAATTATTAAAACTTACAATGACAGCTAAAATATTACAATAAAAGCTATAATTATGACTTATATTATGAAAAGCTATAGTTATGAAAAATTCATAATATTAATAAATGCTACAATAGTATATAAATAAAATGAAAACAACACTGCTGTAATATTGTTGCAGTGGGTTAATTCTTTTGTACATTGTAATCAACTATTTTCTTTAAAAATAACATACATGAAAAATGCTAATAAAATTAATAAATAATTATTAATTTATACTTGAATCAATATTTAATCTTCACATATTTATTTATTTGGTCAGAATGCATGATAAGCGAGAAAATGCACAGTCAGCCAGTCATGATCACAAAATAACATTTAACTGTACATTATCCAGTATATATTATATTACATCTAAATCAATAAATTTATATTGTGATCCTTCTCCATCATTACCTATCCTTTCCAAAAAGGGCCAAAACATATTTTATTTAGCATAATCTAGAAGAAAATATTATTGCCAAATGGATGCTTATTCACAGCCTGAGTTCTCATTGAGTATCATATTTGTCTCAGTGTTTCTCCTAAAATTTCAGTTGTGAGTAATTAAAATAGACACAAATGAAGCTCACATTGAAATATCTGACATTCAAATCTGAATTTGAGACATTATTCAGATTCTTCATAGGAGAAATGATTGGAGTCTTACTCTGGAGAAAATCAGGTGACTTAAGCAAATTCGCTTAATCTCATTGAACACTGACATTAAAAAGATCTCAACAGTGATTTTTCTTTCCAACAGAACTAAACAAATGGATCCCTAAATGTTGCAAACTGCACATCCATTCAGTGTGTGCATGCAAAACACATTTATACAGTCCAAACATAGTAAGTAAAAACCAAATTAGAGAGAAAATATCACTCCTTCAAACCCAATTAGAGTTAAAACATTCAATAACGCTGCAGGATTCATGCAGACAGTGAGCGAACTAACTGTGTTTGCCAGACTCTCAGGAGCCACTGGGCAACTTCATTAATCATACCGCCGAGTGAAAGCACTCACTGATATATTTTACTCTATATTCTCTGGTGTTGGATAACACTGAATGTTAAGACACAAGTCATATGGTCAATATATAAACATGACTGGATTTACAGACATTTTCCCATGTGACTTGCCAAGATGTAATTTCACATGAGAATATTAGAATTATATTTATAATTGGTGTCGCTAATACAATGCAAGATGCCGCTTTGAAAATTTAAGGCAGGAAAGCGTCACTTGACCAGCAGTGGAGTGTGTTTATTGTGTAAAGATGTGAGAACATATGATGGGATGTGGAGGACGTCATATAGACTTGGGGTTTAAAATTATGAATCCTTAGTAAAGAAATGCATGCGAAGTGGAAAGAAGTTATAACTTATAAATTACAAATGATAAATTATTATTGTTTATAAATCACTAAAATAGCCTTAAAAAATGTAAAATATAATCTACTTAACAAACATATTAACAGAAATGGCTTAAAGGTGGGGTATGTATTTTTTCAAAAACGCTTTAGAAAACCGAGTCGGGCTGAGTACCAAAACAAACTTGTAGCCAATCAGCAGTAAGGGGCGTGTCTACTCATGATGTGGAGGAGAGAGCGTTCAGTGCACAGGATGAACATTAGCCGAGCCGAGCGACGACAGAAAGATAGAGATGGCGGATAAAAAACAAAAGAGGAAAACATCTGCGGAACAAAAGAAGGCTTACGATAAGGCAAGAAGTAGGACCCGTGTAAATTTCAGATCATCTTTCCAGAGCTGGAGAGAACTCGAGGAGCGGGAAGGCCTGCGATCGGATGCCGAGGTTGCTTTGTTTCTTCTCAATAGGTGAGTAACATTGGTTTTGCTTTGTTTCACAGAACTAATATATGCTGGCTTTTGCTTGAATATGCTCGTGTGTCACGTTCGCTTGTTTGTTCATCTGCAATCTTATTTTGTTCCCTTCAGCTATGATAAAGACACATTAATTTCCACACCCTATAAACTTGGAGCATCTAAACCTCCTCCACTGTCTGTTTCAAGCGTCAGCTCCCAAAGTGTGTCCAAAAAGTAAGATAATATGTTTAATACGGCAGATAATAATACAGCAGATTCCGCCATAATCGTTGCCAGGGTTGCGTACTTGTGGGGCGGAGCTATCAAAATAGAGGCGTGACCCGTTTGGGGTAGGGGCGTGTTTGTTTTGGTGATTTGAAATATCAACATTGGCTACCAGAAATCACTTACCCCACCTTTAAATGTGCCATTATTTACACCCACTGACTAGATCGTCTAAATGCAAAGTGTGTCATTTCTGTGCCACTAGTGGCAGCAAATGGAATTGCAACACTTCTGTTTTTCATGATCCTGATAACATTTTATTTCTGATAATCTATTTTTCAGAGACAAAAACCTGTTTACTTTAAATAAAAAGACACTGTACACTAAATAAAGCTAAATGTAGCATTCTTGAACCATTCATAAACACTGTTACGCAAATCGAAAAACAAGAGTTCACATTGCACTTTTGATAGATAGTAAAGCAGCACAAATCATGTGACACGCTTGCTAAAGACACAGGAAAAGAAAGAGTTCGCATTCCTCTTTTACTCCTTTCAGTTCCCAGTTTGAATGAGTTGATTCATATTTAAATGAAGTGCCCCATTCTTACTATCAAAGAAGGCAAAACATTCATGAGATCGGTGATAAAGGATGGCCACAAAGACTCCTCAAAACCTCCATTCATGTGTTCTTTGCTTTTATGTCCAATTCCTCATTTTATTTCTCTAAAAAAAGAGAAACTTGTCCAAGTCTCTCTCTCTCTCTCTCTCTCTATATATATATATAATAACAGAGTAAAATTACAATATTAATCTGAATCCTTGGTAGATTAATTCTATAGCTATTCACACGTGTCCTTATATTGCATCATTGTAGGTCTATGTACGCATGCAGAACAGAATCTTTTACAAAATCCTGCTGTCTGGATCGATTCCCAATTTGTGCACATTCAAGTAAAAGCCTAATTTCGGTTTATGCCACCAAGACACATTACTGCAGGTAATGCGATCAGTAAATGTGTGTTTATTGCATAATACCCCATCTTTATGAGCTTATCTACACTAGATAAATTAGTGAAAGCTTCACTGCAGTAGACGAACTAAAGACTTTTTCCCCTAAAGTTCTTGTCTTTCATCACAGCATCTAACATCATTATCAAGAAGTGTTGTGCAACAACAGACATGAGACATCCCGTTTCACAAGAACATCTCTTTGTCTGAGCCTGTGTGTGTGTGTGTGTGTGTGTCTGCCCAGTACTACTGTGAGTATTTAGCAGATGCTGTTAATCCAGTGGTTTTTGCAGTAATCTGATTGCACACACAGTCTTCATTCTTCAGTAACTGTTGCTGAAGGGTCTGATTCTGCTGATACCTTATCATTAGTCCAGCCCAGCCCAGGTCATCAGCTCGGAGATGGCTGGAGTGAAAGCAGAAGGCTGGATCTGTCTAGACAGGTTTAGGAACACACGACTGACCAGCCTCAGGTGGGACTCAGCTAAAACACTGAGTTCTGGAAGAGAGGAATGTCAGTTTGGTTTTCTGACATGTTTATGTTCAATTTATATTTATGTTTTTATTTATACATTTATGTTTTATATTATTTTATATTTATATCTAATATTTGTATTATATATCATTTATATTTCTATTATAGTATATTATATTTTTTATTAAATCTTGATTAACTGAATTTGATGGAATTGATTTCTCCAAGTATTACCACAAGGACAAGCCGACATCCTTATTTGGAAAATGTGGTTGTAAGTGGTTGCTAGGGTGCTGCTATGCAGTTGCTGGGATATTCTGGGTGTTGCCAGAGTGTTCTATGTGGCTGCTAGGGTGTGGCGATGCTGTTGAAGGTGTTGCCTTAGTGTCTTAGAGTTGATATGCCATTTCTAGGGCATTGTAGGTGGTTGCTAGGGTGCCGCTGTGCAGTTGCAAGAGTGTTCTAGATGGTTGCTAGGTTGTGGCTATGCTGTTGCCATGATGTTGAAGGTGTTGCCATAGTGTTGATATGCCATTTCTAGAGTGTTGTGGGTGGTTGCCAGTGCATTGCTATGCAGTTGTGATTGTTATTCTGGCATTGTGAGTGTTGTGGGTGGTTGCCAGGGTGTTGCTTTGCAGTTGCCACAGTGTTCTCGGGGTTGTAATGGTGTCACTGTGGCATTGTAATTGGTGCTAGAGTGTTGCTATGCAGTTTCTACAGTGTTATGGGTGGTTACCAGGGCGTTGCTATGCCGCTGCCAGAGTGTTCTAGGTGGTTGCTAGGTGGTTTTTATGCTGCTGCCATGATGTTGAAGGTGTTGCCGTAGTGTCAACATGCCATTTCTGGAATGGTGAGAGTGGTTGCCAGGGTATCGCTATGCAGTTTCTACAGTGTTGTGGGTTGTTGCCAGGGCGTTGCTTTGGAGCTGCCAGATTGTTCTAAGTGGTTGCTAAGCTGTCGCTATGCAGTTGCCAGAGTGTCGTGGGCATTATCAGAGAGTTGCTACGGTGCTATGCAATTGCTATGGTGTTGTCAGTGGTGGCTAGGATGCTGGGATGCAGTTGCTAGGTAGTTGCTTAGCCTATCACCGAGTCTGTATAATTTTGCTGTCCACCAGACAAAAACTGTAGATTTAAAGATTGTAGATATCTCCAACCCAGCACTGACTATCTCACAAATCTCCAACCCAACACTGATGGTTGCATTTTCATTAGACACTGGAAAAGCCTCATTCTTCTATTCTGCCCCAGGGTTATTTGAGTTCTTGCATGAAGTCATAGACTCATGGTCAAAAATAGACAGTCCAAGAACACAGCTGGAGTTTGTCATATTTATGGTAGAATGTGACCTGCATCTTGACTGCATTAATGTAACAATGTTGACTGAGACTGTGGAGCTTCATGGAGTGGAACGGAGAGGGAGTGGTTGTTATGGCTGTTGATTTAAGCAAACAGTGATATCTGTCAGCTGTCTGCTGGCTAGAACTCAAGAAACCCCAATCAGGACTTGTTTGAGTCAAGAGTGTTGTATATGGAGATTAGTTTTAGTGTGACTACATATATTTCTTGTGACACTTATGCAAATATCTGCAGGGGTGGTGACAGAACGTTTGAGAGAGCAGCAACCTGAAACCGCAAGAGTCTTAATTTAGCAGTTACTCCACATGACGAGCTATTACGCAAATTTCAGACAGATTAAAGTGATAGAATTATAGAAAGAGAGCATTATGGGTTCACTTTCATGGCATTTGCCATTTTCCAAACACTTTCCACACCTTTTTCTGGAAAAATTTGTCACAAGGCATTCTTTATATGCTTAGCAAACAAAACACCGTTGCAACTGAAAAATGGGAAAAAATCCTGTCAAGTCTTAAAGCAATATTTGACATTTTGATTTTGAATACTTGCATTGTGACAGCACCCAATGAGAAGGCAAATGAACCCTGGTTATACAATATAAACGTGTGACATAGTGTCAGTATGTGGGCATGGAAATGGAAGCAGATATTGGTAAGAGGGTCAGTCACCTTGCAAGCATTTATCATACTAGTCAGGTGCAAAAATAGCACAGTAGAGCATGGGTTTGCTTCCAAGCAACATCAAGTGGTGACATTTCTCTACAGCACAATTACACATATTACAACAAACCAGTAACAGTTGGAAATTTGCCATTTTGGCAAAGGAAAGTCATGTTTCTGAGTGGGACATTGTTCTCTTCTATCTTTTCCTAGCGTTTGGCTTGTGTTTTCTCTCTGTTAAGGGGTACAAACCGCCCCCTTGGCGCCACTGGCTGTCATCGTGATGAATTTAAGAAGGCCAAAAAATAAAAAAAGGAGGCTATTGTAGATTCTGGCCTGGATTAACAACCTCTTGGAATATTTTCTTTACTACACACATTTCTTCCCACACTATGATGTTATTTCCCCTAATTACACATCTACATGCACATAAAAGAAACATAGAGCACAGAAGCTATTCACTAGAGCATCACTAACCTACTGGAATCTGCACTGCAAACAATGACTTACAGTGAAATCCAGCAATTCTGTGGAATCATACTTCCACAGAGCTGTTTATACAGGTGTTAATATCAATCAGGACCGAATGACACTTTTCAGACACAGAGACGTGATTTACAACACTGCATTACTGTACTAACATCACTGTACAAAATAAATGAACGTGACAGATGGTGTGGAGCTGAAACTGTATATCAATCAATAAATCAAATATTTACTAAATCAATAAATAAATTAATGATTTCACAGCACATGTTTGAAATGTGAACATAAAAGGCGTCTTATAAAATCTATATTCTACAAAATGATCAAGACCATGTTTTTTAATTCGTTTTTGATATGAATTTTTAATTTTAACATCAAAATCTGAATTAGGTAACAGGTGTTAGTCATAATTAGTTATGGGTTATTGCAATTAATATCAGTTTCTTTAATGTTATATATTTATTTGTAGCACTAGAGCAGTTTTGTAGGCTATTATTAATTTTGTAAAACCATGACAGGCAACAGAACATAATATATTTCTATAAGAACAAAACCTGGATTAGGAATTAGTATTATTTATTAGTATCTACATGCATAAGTAGCTAAACATCACTATGCGTGCCCATAATAAACAACTAATGCATATAATCATTTCATGCCACTTGATTTTAATATCGTAAACAAAGTGTTTTAATTGCTTCCTAAACTTACCTTTGCATCCACTCTTTCGTTATTCCCCCTGCTGAACACCAGTAAACAACTCTGTCTGCGAAGTAAAAGTGAATCGCCTCAGAGAGACGAAGAAAACAGAAGTAGCAAACTACTCTGCATTGCTCTCTTCTTCCTTCTGCACCTGCGAGTCATCGACACCCTGTTAGTCACCCACCCCCGTCTCATGAATATTAATCACGTAACGTCACGTCTGATTGGCTGAAAGACTTTCATAAGTGTTTTTTTTTTCTCAGTGTTTTTGCTTCGGAAATTTGATGTGTAGATTTCTGTAGATAAATGTATTCATTGTATACATAGTCTATAGTTTGGCACATTAATGCACATTGTGTACTTATTATCTCACAGAAAGTTGGTGGACAAACATAGAAATGCCATACTATTTCAAATTGCCCCGCAGTTAAAACTCCTACACCACTGTGTTCGAATATGCTGAGCATAATCATCCGTTGATATCAACAAACAACTGTCAATCAACGCATTTTTATTTTGTACATGATTTTGGCCTGCAGGCAGTTGTCTGCTGTTTACACCACACAAAAAAAAAGTTTAACACCAAAGACTCATATTAAAAGGCATGGAAACTGATTTTATGTGATCCATGCAAACTCTTCATGTTTTTGCTAATTTGTTAAAGGCGCAGAACAAGTTAAAGCAGGCATAACAAAAGTAGGTTAAATAGTCCACCTTGATATTTACATAATTTTTGGAATCAAAACAAACTGATAACTTCTTTTCACACACATTATGTTGCTCCAAAAGTATGAAAATAAAAACTTGGCAACTTCAGACAGACCTCTTAAACCTTGGCATAAGTAAGACCGAAATAGGTCTAGTGTTTGTGAAAATTCATTTCCAGTGAATAAGAGCAAATATTCAACAGAAGCTGGGTCATTTAGTGTCAAATTTATTTTCGCCTAATGGATCCAGTAATGCTCAGTTAAACTGGTAGAGGTTTTGTATACATGCAGATTCAAGTTAACAAGTTCAACAAAATGCAATGATACTGATTTTACGTCTTATTCATAAAACGATCTGCTTTGAAGTTGCTAACAAAATTAAACCACAGTGATAACAAAATATTGTGCTTTTATTTCCTATATATATATATATACAGTATATATGATTTTACATATATAACTGCTATGTGTCCTTGGTTTTCAGCATCAGACATGAAATATGCTTTATTATATTTACCATTTTACACGAGCTGAGACAGAAAAACACCCGTGTTGGGTACAGCATCAGCCTGAGGGGCTTCAGTGAGAGGCTTTGATGCAGGTTGTAGATCTGTGATATGCATTTGATATGCATGATTCAAAAATATAATAGCTAATACTGTAGTACACTAGTACAGTGCCTTGCGAATGTATTCATACCCCTTCATTTTTTTCACATTTTGTTTTGTTGCTGCCTTATGTTAAACTGCTTTAAATTAGTTTTTTCCCACAACAATCTACACGCCATACACCATAATTGTCAAGCAAAAAAACAGGTTTTTAACATCTTAGAACATTTATTAAAAATAAAAAACTAAAATGATTCCATTGCATAAGTATTCATACCCATTATCTGGGACAGTTGAAATTTAGCTCAGGAGCATTCATTTTGCTTGTAGATATTACTACACTTCAAGTGAAGTTAACCTCTGGCAAATTCAATTGAATGGGTATGATTTGGAAAGGCACACGTCTTAATAAAAGGTCTAACAGCTGATAATGCATATTAGAGCAAAAACCAAGCCCTGAGGTCAAAATAACTGCCTGTAGAGCTCAGAAACAGGTTTGCGTCAAGCCACACATCGGGGGAAGAGTTCAGAAACAATTCAGCTTCATTGAAGGTTCACAGAAGCATGTAGCCTCTGTTACCCTTAATGGAAGAAGTTTGAAACAACCAGAACTCTTCCTAGAGCTGGCCTCCTGGCCAAACTGAGCAATTGATGGAGAAGGGCTTTGGTTAGCATGGTGACCAAGAAGCTGATGGTCACTCAGAGATGGCCTCATGGCCAAACTGAGCAACTGATGGAGAAGGGCTTTGGTTAGTGTGGTGACCAAGAACCTGATGGTCACTCTAGTTGAGCTCCATGATCATATGTGGAGATAGGAGAAATCTACAGAAGGACAAACATCGCTGCAACACTCCACCAATCCAGTCTTTATGGCGGTGTGGCCAAACTCAATCGTCTCCTCAGTGAAGACACATTAAAACACACTTGGAATTTACAAAAAAGCATCTAAAGGACCCTCAGACTCTGAGAAACAAGATTCTCTGGTCTGATGAACCTCAATTCTAAGCATCATGTTTGAAGGAAACCAGCTCCGCTCATCACCTGCAGAGTACCACCCAAAAAGTAAAGTGTGCTTTTTAGCAGCCTCATGCTGAGGGGCTGTTTTTCAGCAGCAGGGACTGAGGGACTCGTCAGAGTAGAAGAAAAGCTCAGTGCAGCAAAATATAGAGATAGCCTTAATGAAAACCTTGTCCAGAGCATTCAGAAGCTCAGACTGGGCAGAAGGCTCACCTTCCAACAGGACAATGACCCTAAGAACCTGAAAATGTGCATCTGCCCCCATCCAACCTGACAGAGCTTGAAAGGTGAAGAGGTGAGGAGAAGAATGGCAGATAATTGCCAAATGCTAATGAGCAAAGCTTGTCGCATCAAACAAAAAAGACTTGAGTCTGTAAAGGTGCTTCAGATAAATATTTAGTTAAGGGTATGAATACTTATGCAATGTACTTATTTCAGTTTTTTATTTTTAATAAATTTACGAAGTTGTGACAATTCTGTTTTTGCTTTGTCAGTATGGTGTATGGAGTGTAGATTGATGTAGAAAAAAGTAATTTAAAGAAGTTTTTAAGGCAGCAACATAACAAAATGTAAAAAAAATGAAGGGGTATGAATACTTTCGCAAGGCACTGTATGTTATACTCTTAAAATAAAGGTGTTTTCGCAGCTATGCCAAAACACTTTTTTGGTTCTCCAAAGAACCTTTCAGTGAACAGTTAAGTGAAAAACAAAACATTTTCTTAGTCTGAAGAACAATTTAACAATCTAAAGAACCTTTTTCGACTACACACTCTTAAAATACTTGCCATCTATGGTTCCTTGAAGAACTTTTAAAATCCAGAATCTTGGAATCGATGGAATTTTTCCATTCCACAGACAATACTTTGTAGTGGAAAAAGTTTCTTTAGATTAACAGAACGTTCTTTACACACACACAAAAAGGTTCTTGTAGGATCTGATCACTGAAAGTTCTTTGTGGAATTCAAACATTTTTTTTTTTGGCATCTCTGCCAAAACCATAATTTTTAAGTGTAAATAATCTTCTGTTCCCATGGATGTTAAAGGCTCTTCATGAAACCAAAAATTCCAATTAAGAACCTATATTTTTAAGAGTGTATGGTGACATTTGAGGACTCTAGGTAAAGGCTCATTTTCATTTCTTTTCTTTTTCTTTCCCCCCCATGTTTGTCATAGTAGTGAGTAAGGAAAAGAAATTAATGGGAATGGGATTGGGAAACGCATCACATCACCTACACTGAACTTGTCGGAGCATGTGCATTAACGGCTCGAGTTCCAGCCATGTTGAGTGGGATGCAGAATTTCAGGTTCTTCATAACATCAGACCTATTAAGCGCCTGTTAAGATCTAACAGACATTTCCGTCCAGGGCAGGGCTAGATTATGGGCCCCGGGGCTCTTGAAATGCCTCCAAAACCTCAATCTGTGTGGTTTGAGACCTCCAAAGGAAGCATATGAAAATGGTTGAAACATCTCTATCTGATGTCCGGTGTTGGGTCTGTGTTCATGATCCCCAGCTGACGACAGAAAATGCCTGTATGATTCTGCACACATGTACTAATGCTAATTAATTAGGTAAATTGGATTGTGGGGAGCATGCAGCTGGGATGACTGGGGCGATTAGGGCAGGAAATGGACACACGCAACACAAATGACCATTACCTCCTTTCTAAATTTACCCAGAAATGACCTCTAATGGCGTTTTTGGGACAGATTCAATAATAATAATAGTCCTCTAAAATTTCACTGGAAAACAACTACAGGGGAAAATAAACGTAAGAGGGCAATTATAACATGCTATATTTGTTTGAACACAAACAAGTTATATTGGTGATTCACTATATTCTTAATAAAGTTATCTTTCTGCCTGATCAAAACGTCTTCACTAGAATTCTTTTTCTTTTTAAATATGCACTTAAGCATTAAAGTGGTTTGCAGACAGATTGACACATCAGCTCTTTAATATATTTTCATATATCTGTTGCTTTTTAACACAATGTTCTTGACAGTTCAGAATTACAACTGAATAAAGGTAAACTATTAAGCACTAAGAAATATTGAAGCAAAACCATTTCCCCAAACTGACTGAATTAAATTCAATATTATAATCTTGTCTTTCTCAATGTAAACAATGAATGGCACTATTACTTTTCGGCATGTGTAAATGTTTCTTATGAAAAGGTTGCATGTACATTAGTCTGTGAACTGTACAAAACTGTAGATGTTACATCTGATCCTGGTCTCCGCTGCCACTGAAAGTCTTTGGGAATGTAGGAAACATGACTCCATACGTGCTGGAACGAGTATATTCACCGTTTCCAAATGCAGAAGAAAAAAATGACCTGCTGACACTTGAACAGCTTGAAGAGATTCATTCACATTTCAAGGTTTGTTGCAAAACAATGTCTGGTGTCTGCTTCTAAAATATGAGTGAAGTAAAGTGAAATGATTAAAGATTTAAAGGGATAGTTCACCCAAAAATGAAAAACCATGCCATTAATTACTCAGCCTGATGTCATCCCAAACCTGTAAGGCCTTTGTTCATTTTCGGAACACAAATGAAGATATTTTTGATGAAATCTGAGAGCTCTCTGACCAGACAGCAACGCAAATGTTCCCATGTTCATCAGTAAAACAGTCCATGTGTACTCTCGATAATGGTGATTTGGAGGAGAATTGTTGAATAAAGTCGTTATTTTGGTTTTATCCCAAGAACTATCCCATTAAGAATTATTCAAGTTATTTTTGTTGATAGCAGCTGTTCAGCTTTTCAGACTAATGGTTTAATCTAAATCATTTTGCAAGTGATTCAAATTCAGTTTGCTGGTCTTACCTGGTTGAAAACACTTTCCTCCAATAGGGGTTATGCGCAACAGACTTCCGTATTCTGTTAACTGGGTCTCGTCGCTTCCGGTTCAAGCATTTTGCATATGCTTCGTTAAATATGAAGCAGTTTTACTCAAGATGCCTTCAAAG
>NW_015537936.1:185709-199109 GCF_001515605.1 Sinocyclocheilus anshuiensis | reverse complement strand
TTATTGATTTATTTTCAGGATTCTTTGATGAATAGAAAGTTCAAAAGAACAGCATTTATCTGAAATAGAAAGCTTTCATTATAAAGAATAGAATTATATTTTATATATATCTTTATATTCAGATTAAATGCTCCCATTCAAAAGTTTGGGGTCAGTAAGATGTTTTTTTTTTTAAAGAAATTAATACTTTTATTGAGGAAGAATGCATTCAATTGATCAAAAGTGTCAGTAAAGACATTTATATTACAAAAGGTTTCTATTTCCGCATACATATATATATACATACATATATACATACATATATATATACACATACACGCACACAAATATATCAGAAGTATTAAAATATTACAAGTTTTATTACTATAATATGTAATATTGCCATGCTATTCTATATGTCATACAGTTTTTTTAGACCCTTATACATACCTTGCAGTAAACTGAAGCCTCTTCCTATTATTTAGGGTTTAACGGTTATTTATGGGTAAATCTTTCTTTTAATAATAATTCAACCATTTGACATTAAATTTAATTGACAAGACACAAAAAAAAGAACCCTTCAATCCTTGATGCGTGTGGGAGGGAAAAAAAACAAACTTTTTTTTTGGAAAGATTTTAATAGTTATTGAATGTTCTACATCTTACAGTAAATATTATACAATTACAAACTTGGCTTAATTATGTCACAGAGATCACTAACTGATCTTCAAAAACAAAACAAAACAATAAAAAAAAACCCAAATAATAAAAACAGTTTTACACTTCATTTCACAAGCCTGATGTGGGTCTCCTTGCTCAAACGGTCAAACAGCACGGTCTGGACCGCACTGGCGAAAACACGCTCGGACCTGCCAGAACCTCGCAGGAACGAGACCTCCATGCTGCCAGAACTACGCAGTAGTGCGTCATACATACTATGGGGCAAGGGCTCTTGAACACTCACTGAAGGGAGAAAAATTCTGGAAGACTTTCCCCTTTTTGCTTTACATTTAGAATGCAAACAACAAAGTCTTAATTTTCATACGGGTCAAACACAAATAGCTGTTTTCCTAAACAGTAGCGTGAAATAGCAAGCCCTCGTTTGTTTGCGTCAAAGCCTATGGTACATATCACAGGTTTTCAGCAAGAGCGTGAAAGCAGTGCCACAATTACTTTAGAAATACCTTTACATACTGGTGACGTGACACTGACTTCACTAGAGCTAATAACCCGTTGCATGCATCACGGGTGCTAGTAAACAATCCTTTGATCGATGCCCTGAAACCAAAGAAGAGAACAGTGCATGGGTTTGCAATAGCAACATCAAAACGATCCAAACAGAAAAAAAACAGGAAACCGAAGCCTCTTCCACACCACGACCGGGCGAAAAAACACCCAGAAAAGACCACCTGATTTCACACGGAAAATGGATCAGTTTATTTTAAAATGGGAGAAACACATCAAAAACCCTCGCCGCTGGAATAATGTGTGGCGAGCAGGAAAATATCGGAGTATTGATACAACTGTTCAGGTTTAAAGGAATAATTCATCCAAAAATTACAGTTCTGTTATCATTTTAACTTTTTTTTCCTCACAATGTTTCATTTTTGGATGATCTGTCCCTTTAAATTCATGATGACCCTGCATTAAAACGTCCTACATGCCTGTAACTTCAACATATCATTTTCACAAAAAGCTCAGCAATTATTTTAACCGTAGCTGCAGAATCGCTGAACCCTGTCCTCCTTGAAAAGAAGAAGAGAAAGACAGACAGACAGAAAGACAGACAGACAGGGGAAATGCATGTAGAGGAAGAGGAAACCCTTTGAAGACTTGTGCTCTGAAATGCCTCTCAACCACATGGACTGTATCACTCCACTCCAGATCAACCATAAAGATCTCCTATTTAAGAAAAATGAACATCAAGCATTAATTAAAACTTTAAATAACACTTATGTAAAGCGCCTAAATTACATGTCAGAGTGGATGGTAACGTCCTTGAATCATTTTGCAGTGTAAAAGGTCACTTTCAGTTCAGAGTGTCATATGTCGACTACAGTGATTAAATGCATCAGACAAGTCTCGTGATGCAAACTTATGCAAAGACACAGAAAATATAGTTCACTGCTTGATATGTATAAGTATAAGACTGTATAAAGATCAGAAAAGGAAAGTGTAGGGCGGAGAGCGCAGGAAAATGGCATCATATGTCATCAAAACAGAGACAGAGTATGTGAACATGCTGTGAATTACGAGATTTTCATTTAATAATCAATAAATGAGCTGGTTTGACTGATTTGCATTACTTATTGATGACATCATGTGAATAAAATTCCATCGTTAGACAAATATTACATATACCAAAGCTTTTGACTCGCTTTTGCCAAACAGATTTGCCCTTAAAATAAGAAAATTATTATACTGCAATGAAGTTACAGTAATTTTCAGATGAATCTCATGGAACCTGTCAAGAACATGTCTATATATTTATATATTAGTGCTGTCAAACGATTAATCGCGATTAATCACATCCAAAATATTTTTATTATATTATATTTTATTATTATTTTTATGACAATTTCCTCTTGAAATTTAGACAAATTATCCATGAATCATGGTAATATTTGTTGTACTGCCTTTGTTGATGTAAATGAAAAATATCGTAAAAAAAGAATCTAAAAAGAATCACTATTTAGAGTAATACAAATAACCATAAAAAAAACTACAGGATGTTTTACAGTAATGAGAATTTGTGGAAAAATTTGCTTAATTATTCAGAAAATAAAGCAAAAAAACAAAACAAAAAACAGGCTTCACTTAATTTTAATCACATCCAAAATAAACGTTTTTGTTTACATAATATGTGTGGGTACTGTGTAAATTTATTATGTATATAAATACACACACATACAGTATATATTTCGAAAATATTGACATGTATATATTTATATTCATATTATTTATGTTATATATAAATATTTAAAATAGAAATAAAATTTTTCTTAAATATATACATGCATGTGTGTATGCAATTCAACATGATGCAACCATGCTTCGCAAGGGCATAGTTTCCATCTGATTACACTATACTGCATTCACCCGCATGACACATGCATTACTAGACGTTATGACTTTCACATAAGATCAGAGAATCGCTTCTTCCCACTTTTGAGTGTACTATATATCGCAATGGTGGTCGCTTAGCCAACAAAACAACGAAAAGAGTGATACTGTTCTGTACTGACAATAATATTACTTCCAGAGACATGACCAAGACTAATGGTTTGCAGAGTAAATGCTTGATTTTCTTAATTACATCATTAAATATGAGAGTGTACCGTATAATTGGTTATTAAGTTACGTCTATTTGTCAATGTGCAATGCTTGGGTATGATAACAACATTTCATAGAATACTTGATATGTCACTTCTGAGTACACTATTCATGGATACAGGCGAGGCCTCGGGACAGGAAATCAAAATTCTCTCTTTATCTCTCTACAAATGCTGTAAATTACAATTAAACGCCATTCAAGCAGGCCGTTCGTATTATTGCATTGAACAACTCCGTTTCTACGCCTAAAATCTGTGCAACTATTCACAGAGGACCAGGGGTCAGACCCACTCTAGAGCCGGAGCTGATTGGAAATGAATGCTGGAACGCCATCCCTCCCGTGTGTGTTTTTTTTGTTGCTTTTAGTGCTATCTACGATGCCGCAAAGTCCCTTTGAATCGGATGCGATCCTAATCGTTCCGTCAGAGTAGCATCTGTTCTGTCTGGCCTCAAAGTTGGCACACGTTTCGATGCCCGCGGGACGACATCGCACCCAGAGGCTCCAGCTAAGTGCCACTGCTAGATTTTTTTCCCTCAATATTCACCGTGAGCGCATGCCGCGAGAGCACCCCTGCGCGCACATTTTTATAAATCGCATATACACGTTATAGTTCGAAGCTTACGCTATCCTGACACATAAGCTAATAAAGTAACCGGCTCACTCAAACGTTCTCTATTTAGTGAATAACTAAGATTACTGTATGTACTCGATATCCTAATGAAGGTTAAACCACGTTTGCACTGCCCTACTATTGATATATTCCTTACAAATCTACATGAACAGCTACAAGCTGGAAGACACCCTTGTTATCGATGACAGAACGAAATGAGGGAGAAATGAAATTTCTTTGAACGATTCCCAAGCGCTTTGGGAAGATTGAAATGAAACTCTGCTGTAAATAAATAAAAGAAAACCAACCCTGTGCTAATATCTAAAGGTTATACAATTTGGCAGCGTAAGTGGATGATTATAATCCGAGTGGTGCTGATATTCCTACACACCAGCGTTTATACTGAACACAAAGACGGGTCGTGATTGGTCGAAATCATTCTGGAGTTCTTATAGAATAACTATGGAACAATGAAGAATTAAAATAACCTAATGCAAGAACATCACCCCCCAAAAAAAAGAGAAGAAAAAAAAAAAATCAAAATGAAATAAAAAGATAAAAAGCAGCTTTTACAAAAACACGTAAGAATGCATAAAGTGGCCCTTGCACTTTTTTTCTCTTTTTGTTCTTGCAAACAGACGTGGCGCCTCACTGTTGAGCACAGAGCGCCGATGTAAGATTTGAGTAGTTGCATACAATGTTTGACTCCAGATCTGTGAAGGAGAGAGAGAGAAAACGAGAAGAAGTCAGCGATTGCTCTGCACTGGGTGGAATGAGTCATGTGGGCGGGATCTCACATGATTGGCAGGTGGGCTCTACCAGTGAGGTGGCACGTAGCTGTACCCAGGTGTTCCTTGGGGTCGGTACGTTGGCACGGTGACGGGGTGTGCTCCGATCTGAGTGTGCTGAGGGGTGGTCAGCAGCGTTCCTGTTGGGAGAGATTTTTAAATCAAAATGTCCACTATTAGTCCTGGAACCAATATAAGAACAATCCTGTGCTTCCTTACTGCTGAACTAAGAGAGTCTATAGATGCCAGTAGATGTCATTTTGAATAAATCTAATTCATAAATTCAAAACTTGTATTATATTAATATATATATATATTTTTAATAGCTTTTATACATTATATAAAATATTTTTTTATATAACATATACATTTTATTAGAAATACAATTTTATAATTGTTTAATATATAATAAATTCTGATGAAAAATTTTAAGGACTAATTTTTTACATTTTAAATATGTTTTTATATTTAACCAAAAATGTAATCAAATATATGTATTTGCGCACACACAATTATATATATAGTGTTTTATTGTGATTTATTTATTTTAATACATCTAATTAATACATTAAAAACATTTATTATATAAATGTTATATTAATTTACTGTTTTTTATTATAAAATTCCCAAAAATGATTTAGAAATATATGATAAAAATAATATATACTCAAATATAGACATATATTTGTATTTAATAAAAAAAATACACCTTAATGCTGAACTAAAAGAGTTTTAAAGAGATGGCAGTAGTAGAAAAAATAAATCTAGTTAATAAACTAAAAAATTATTAAAAACATTGATTATATAACTATTTTATTATATATTTGAATTATAAAAAGTTTTATTTTAAAAGTTTTTATATATACATGGGTCAAAGACGAAAAAGGGTTTAAGCATAAAAACAATAAGTGTAATGCTGCTTTAAAAAAAAAAAAAAAAAAAAAAAAAAATTTTTTTTTTTTATTTTAGAGATGAAGGTTATCCTCTGTTTCGGCAGGGAAGAATTGGTTATCCTCTGTTAAGACAGGGAAGATTAACATTACGTGTTAATATTTGTTACCCTCTGTTTAAGCAGGGAAGTTTAGCGTAAAGTGCTAGTAAATTTGTTATCCTCTGCCTTGCCAAGGAAGGTTAAATTTACAACAAAAATCAATTTATGACATATTAAAAGACTAATTACTTTCACCCCAAATACTAATTAGCTGTAAATTTTACATTTTTAAAATTTGCCACTATTCTAGGTTTTGCCCATTTGTCAGTAAGAATTTTTACTCATTTAAAACACAATAAAATTTAATATGCTCCCTTATTCTTTTATATATTTTAATATGTACACGTCAGAATAAGCATGTTGTTTGAATTTTTACATAAATATTGTGTTACACTGAATGACAACGTAACAATTTCAACCAAATTTTAACATTTTATTCTCCAAAAACTTATTTGAAACCTAAAAAGTAGACACTTTACTTACATTTAATGTGCTTTCTATGGACATATAATTTTTGTAAACACTTTTGTAAATTTCTTTTGATGCGGACATCTTAATGTCTTTGACCCACACACACACACACACACACACACATATACCTAATATACCTATTGCTGAAGTAGAAGAGTCTGCGTATATTTGTAGTTGCATTTCTAATACACATCGAAGTATACGTTAATTTAGAATTTTTTTATATAATTTCTTAGCTTCAACAATATTCAAATTTTTGAGCATCTCACCGGCAGACATGGCCATCGTTGTTCCGGCCACCATGCCCATGGCCATGCTGTTGGAGCGGGGTGCAGGTACAGGAGCGGGGTAGATGGCGGAGGGGATGCTATTGGGCTGGACCACGGTGGTGTGGTGGATTACATGAGGCTGGGCGGCGTACACTGGCTGCGTGTAATAAGCACCCTGAGAACAAGACCAACTCAAATTACAAAAGACCAGTGACGGGGAGCTGAAAGGGTGAAGGTTCAAAACCTGTAAGGCATGATTCACTGTGTTGTGATGCTGGGTGTCATGGGAACAAATCCCAAATAGTCCTGGTTGTGTGGCAAATAAAGGGTCTAAGGTGATGATTACAAAACATCAAGCAACCAAAATGACTCTAGTGATGGTTTTAGATCCTAAACCACATTACTTTAGCATTTATCAGATGACTGTATCAGTGTTGATGCAGTACCATAGCAAACTATTACAAAACATTTTTGGTAATTCAAATAAAGCTGAAATAAAATATAAATATTAGATGAAAAACCTCAACTATCAAATAAACTTTTTGAGTTGTAGCACTAAAACGAAAATAAATAAAAAATAAATATACATATTTAAAACAAAAATAAAAACTACTACAGAAATATAAAAAAATACAAAAGCAGAAAAAAATACAAATTAAAAATTAAACTTGAAAATACGAAAATAGAACTAATTCAATATATTAATGCATACTATGAATAATAGTAAAATAACACTGTACTAAATGACTAGCATATGTATTACACTCAAAAGTATTTAAAATAACAATACGATACTTTTTGATACTAAAACAGTCCATTTTACTTCTTTGATGTGAATTATTTGGGTAAAACAATATTCTATAATGAAAAAATTTATTATTTTATTAACTGGGTATTGATTTCAGTGTTATTTGGATCATTGTTTGATATTACTGCTGTCATCTTTATTGCACAAATGCATTGACAATTAGCAAGATTTTACAATGCTTGCATAGCTATGGTTTGACCTCGATGACGTCATTTCAGGTCAAGCAAGTTAATAGATGCTGAAAGAACATGTCAAAACAACACTTTTTCCTGATGAATAATGCAGAATAAGATTAGAAGAGTCAACTTTGATTTCTCTCCTAGTCAAAACACAACAAAACATTAAGCTAATCATGGACTGCGGTGTAATTCCAGTTTGTTCCGGGTCACTTACCTGAGCATAGAGGTTCTGCTGGGGATAGGCACTTCTAATGGGGTACATGGCCGTCTGGTAGGGGTTAGGAGACGGGGAATAGGGTGGAGGGGCTCCATTGGTCTGAGTAGGGGGCACTTTATAAGGCGTTCCTGCAGTATATCCTGAAACACAGAACGAGACAGAGAGAGAGTGTCAAGTCAAGCAGGCATGTGCTAAACAACAATCGAATGAACATATGTCTAAAAAAATTTTTTTACACTTGTCCATGTCTCTGGTTTATGGAAGCCCATTTCCGCCACTGAATAAAAAAATTAAAAAAGGTTATTGTGACTTTTTATCTCACAATTCTGACTTTTTTCACAGAATTGTGAGATATAAACTCGCAACTGCGAGTTATAAAGTCAGAATTACAAGATATAAAGTCAGAATTGCAAGTTATAAAGTCAGAATTGTGAGATATAAAGTCACAATTGCGAGTTATTTATTTATTTATTTACTTTTACCTTTATCTAACCAGGAAATTAAAAACTCTTGAGATTTAAAATCTCATTTACAAGAGGGTCCTGTCCAGGATAGGCAGCACATTTAGTTACACATAAAACAAAATACATTCGTTTACATACACAGAAACATACACAAATCACTCAAAACATTTACAATCAGGTGATTATAAAGTCAGAATTGCAAGATATAAAGTCAGAATTGTGAGATATAAACTCATAATTGCGAGTTATAAAGTCAGAATTGCAAGATAAAAACTCGCAATTCTGACTTTTTTTCTCGCAATTCTGACTTTTTTCTCAAAATTGTTAGATATAAACTCGCCAATTGCGAGAAAAAAAGTCAGAATTGCGAGATATAAACTCACAAATCTGAGAAAAAAAGTCTGAATTGTGAGTCTATATCTCGCAGTTCTGACTTTATTTCTCAGAATTGCGACTCGCAATTGCGAGTTTATATCTCACAATGAAATGTAATAAGCTGAAGTATTTTATATTTTTTAAATAAATTTGATGTCAGGTAACGTTTCAAGTAACGAAAATGTTTTTTATGGATTTCGTTATCTCTGAAAAGCAACATATTTTCTTTTGTGTCAGATTGGGCTTATGATGTCTTTAAAGCGCTGTCTAGTTAAGCAGCTCACTAGGGTTTGTGACAGGTAATATCTCACATTGCATAATGTAGACATACAGTCTGAGATCTAAGGTTTCATTCTCACTGTAGACAGTCAGCAGGGCTTTTGGACTTGGATTGCAGCGTTAAATGAGTGTTGCGGGACTGAATTAGACAGATTGAATGGCTCAGCTAGACTAAAGAGAGTTGAATCCGGTGTGTTGCATCAGTGGTTGGTTAAACGTGTAGAAATTACTGACAGCTTGTCTTCGGTATGTAGGGAATCTGTTGGTGTGTTGCGTAACTAATAACGCCTCAAGCAATGTATTCTTCTCATTTGTGCAGCTGATGTCGCATTCATGTGCATTTTTTACTACTTTGTTGTCAACAATCCTCCAATAAAAGCCAGATGGTGTGTGTAGAAAAAGAGAAAGTCTGTCAGTGTGTGTTTGCTTGTTCAGTATGTGATATTTCTGACTTGAAATGTGGCACACTTGTAGAATTACAGCGCACTCCCACCTTAGAACTCTAGTGTGCTTTACTGTTGCTCACCAGAAGGGGGCGACATGGAGGTTTTGGAAATCCAACCAGTATGGAAGCCCGTTTCCGCCACTGAATAAAAAAAAAAATATCTGACTTTTTTTCTCATAATTGCGTGATAAAAACTCGCAATTCTGACGTTATTTATCAGAATTGTGATACAAACTTGCAGTTCTGACTTTATTTCTCAGAATTGCGACTTTATATCACGCAATTCTGACTTTTTCTCATAATTGCATGATAAAAACTCGCAATTCTGACTTTATTTATCAGAATTGTGATACAAACTTGCAATTCTGACTTTTTTCTCAGAATTGCGTGATATAAACTCGCAGTTGCAAGTTAAAAAGTCATAATTGTGAGATATAAACTCGCAATTATGACTTTTTAACTTGCAACTGCGAGTTTATATCACGCAATTCTGAGAAAAAAGTCAGAATTGCAAGTTTGTATCACAATTCTGATAAATAAAGTCAGAATTGCGAGTTTTTATCATGCAATTATGAGAAAAAGTCAGAATTGCGTGATATAAAGTCGCAATTCTGAGAAATAAAGTCAGAACTGCAAGTTTGTATCACAATTCTGATAAATAACGTCAGAATTGCGAGTTTTTATCACGCAATTATGAGAAAAAAAGTCAGATATTTTTTTTTTTATTCAGTGGCGGAAACGGGCTTCCATACTGGTTGGATTTCCAAAACCTCCATGTCGCCCCCTTCTGGTGAGCAACAGTAAAGCACACTAGAGTTCTAAGGTGGGAGTGCGCTGTAATTCTACAAGTGTGCCACATTTCAAGTCAGAAATATCACATACTGAACAAGCAAACACACACTGACAGACTTTCTCTTTTTCTACACACACCATCTGGCTTTTATTGGAGGATTGTTGACAACAAAGTAGTAAAAAATGCACATGAATGCGACATCAGCTGCACAAATGAGAAGAATACATTGCTTGAGGCTTTATTAGTTACGCAACACACCAACAGATTCCCTACATACCGAAGACAAGCTGTCAGTAATTTCTACACATTTAACCAACCACTGATGCAACACACCGGATTCAACTCTCTTTAGTCTAGCTGAGCCATTCAATCTGTCTAATTCAGTCCCGCAACACTCATTTAACGCTGCAATCCAAGTCCAAAAGCCCTGCTGACTGTCTACAGTGAGAATGAAACCTTAGATCTCAGACTGTATGTCTACATTATGCAATGTGAGATATTACCTGTCACAAACCCTAGTGAGCTGCTTAACTAGACAGCGCTTTAAAGACATCATAAGCCCAATCTGACACAAAAGAAAATATGTTGCTTTTCAGAGATAACGAAATCCATAAAAAACATTTTCGTTACTTGAAACGTTACCTGACATCAAATTTATTTAAAAAATATAAAATACTTCAGCTTATTACATTTCGGTTAGTTCATGTTCATTTAGTTGATGTATTAAATTACCGAAACTAAAATAAAATGAATAAAAAACATAAAAAACTAATAGAAATGACAAAACAACACCACAAAATTACGAAAATTTAACGAAAACGTTAAAATTAAAATGGAAACTAAATAAACATATATTAATAAAAACTGTATTAGTATATCAATGATTTGAATTTTTGACCAAATTACTATAGCATTATCTTTTGCGGTGAGGACAATCCCAGAATGCATTGTGAAAAATCATTCAAACTGGCATACAAAGCGGAAAAAAATGGCAATTATAAATATGTTTATATAAAAACACTTTAAATCTTATTAAAATTCTATAAATCTATCTACAAAGCATATTTATTTTATATACTAATGTCAAATTGTATTGCAAACAATTATAAATTGAGTCTCCAGAGCACTTCATGTCAGTTGCGGTTATAATTCTAAGTCAAAATCAAAATAAATATAAAATAAGAATGTTAATTAATAGGCATAATAATTATTCAAAATAATATTTTGATTATATGATTTTTTAATATTTAACAAATCAATCATCAAAAATAAATAGATTACTACTGCAATAATTGTATTGTGCAATAAATTACATTTGAATATTAAAAATCACTATTATTATTAATATTATTATTTAAAATAATAATAAACAAAGCAATTTTTTTCTTGTATTTACGAAATTCGTATGGGTAAATAAATAAATAAAAAGTGATTCAAAAAAGTTTCATTTTGACTTAGGATGCTGCCTTATAGTTGCCTATGTAAGCAGTAGGCAGCAGGGTTTTGGAACAGAACTTGTTGTAAAGTGTGTTTACACAGCATGCATGAAAGTCTTTATGTGATCTAATCCTGCAGGGCCAAAAGTGTGTGTGTGTGTGTGTGCACACACGCTCAGGGGAAACAGAACAATGAGGGCAAGTGTTCTTCAGATGTAGTGTGGGGAAAGGGTGTGTGTGTTTGTGTGTTATAGAGTCACAGGGAACACACAGCAGTTACAGTAGAGTATAGTAATGATATTTACTGAATGCTGTAGATGAGGCCTGGTACTGCCTGCTCTCTGAGCCAGCGTCCATGGCCAGGTCATAGGAGCCTTCTGCGGGCCCCGGAGCAGATGCCGTCTGGGGCCAGGCCTGCTTCACCAGCAGCACTGTCCCAAACAAACACAACAACACAAGAAGAGTTACACACATGCGTCACTATTGTGTGGCCATATCTTTATCTCCAAAAATCGCCCAGACTCTCCTCTCCTCCCCTCACAGTCCATCAGTAAACCTGCATTAACATAAACCCCAAAAGTAGGGCTCCAGAAGTAAAACTACTAGTCAACAAAAGGACAGATCTACCATAGAAACCACTGATTTCAATATTGAGTTAAATTGGCTACACTACCCATAATCCTGAAGCAAGAAGGTGCTGAATTGAGCATGGAAATTTTCCCAGGTTAGTGAAGCTAAAATGACCAAACTAGCTAGCTAGTTACCTAATATAGGATGTGGTGTGGTATAAAAGACAGTAATGTACTAAATGTTCTTTTATTTGTGATTGATATATTATTCTCTAATAGCAATAAAGATTTTTCTATAAAAAAAGTAAACATACACATAAAATATGTATATATAAAATAAAATAATATAATATACTATAATATAATATATTCTTCACTATAGGAAGACACCATAGGAAGAACATATCTATATGTGACCCTGGACCACAAAACCAGTCATAAGTGTCATTTTTTTAATGATTTTTGGCATAAAAGAAAAATCGATAATTTTGACCCATACATATATTGTTGGCCATTGCTACAAATATACCTGTGCTACTTATGACTGCTTTTGTGCTCTAGGGTCACATATATATAACATATCTATATATAGAGAGAATGCTAATGGCATAGAGGTTGGCATAGAGAATAAAGATCTAAGCAAGGTACACTGTAGGTTGAAATCCCTCATGAACTATTGGCCTTAAGAAAGCCACGTAACCCGGATTACTCCAGGAGGACTATCTCTGTAACAAGATTACTGGATGTTACGTCAGATAAACGCATCAGCAAAGTGATTAAAAGGTATTTAATTATAAGCCTTCCTTCCAAATGCAGCAATCCTGTCAGAGCCACAAGGGGGCGATGGTGTGAAATCACGAGATGTTCCCAAACACAAGAGAACAGAGGGACAAAGAGACTGCTGGAAACACAATGGCATGATGGGACTCTGCCGCATAGATGCCTCACACATGACTACCGCAGCACTTCAGCCTGCGCTTATGCATGATACGTATGATAATGATTAAATTATGACACTATAGGAAGAATAGTCTAAAAAGATCCATACATTTAATAGATACGTAGAGGTCGACCACTAGCAGATTTAGCCTATACTGATAATTAAAATAGAAAAACATGGTTGATAACTGATTATAGTTAGTAGTTATTAAAATCAATAATATGTTAGAAAACTTTCTACTTAATGTAAAATAGTGCAGAAATGTATCAAAAAATTTACAATGACTTAACAATGAGAACATTTTGTAATTATTAAAATCAGTTACAATCAGGGATTGAAATGAACTTTTTCACTCACCAGCCAATTTGGCTACTAAATTTTTAAGTTACCGGCCATTTATAACGTCTACTAGCCAAAAAAAAAAAAGACAGAAATACACCAAACGTTTGAGGC
>NW_015537936.1:178082-185692 GCF_001515605.1 Sinocyclocheilus anshuiensis | reverse complement strand
AATATCACATTTGTAACCATGCTGATTTTTTAAGAAAAAACGGCACTCTTCGTGTGATATTGATTAACTATATGAATTGATATAAATATATACATTTTCTGCCTCCATATCTTGAATTATGTGATCATTCTTAATGCATATTAATAGACTGAATCATGCAGTGAAAGAACCACTCTAAAAGCGCACGCGCACTAAAGCCTGTGTTGGTCTACTCTAACCAGACTTCATCTCGTCGCGTATGCACGCCTCTGTATATGTGTCTTGTTTAGCTTTTGCAATATACTCGATAATGTCATGATGTCTCACGAGTTCAGTATTTGCGCTAAACCTGCACAGATTTGGCTTGCATGAACTTCCCCAAGAAATTAATGAGTGAACATAATTTACGAAAAGTAACCTGCTAAATTGGCTAGTGATTTGACAGCGTTACCCGCCACAGCTGATTTTTACCCACATTTGGCGGGTGTTAATTTCAAACCCTGGTTACAATACATAAAAATAGCTAAGCTTCATCACTACTGACACTTTTATTATTTTTATTTTACTGTCATGAAATAACTAAATAATGTACAACTAGAGGAGAAAGAAAAAAGAGACCGAAATAAACTCAATGTTTTTAAATGTAATTTCGACTGATAGTCGATTTTGGTCAACTGATTTTGAAAATACCGATAACTAACATTCAAAATAATGGCCAATAAACAATTAAAATCAATACGATAGCTTTTAGAATCAATAATATGAATGAAAATCTTCCACCTAATGTAAAATTGTGCTAAACTTTATTTTAGAGTGATACAAAATATATAAATAATGTAAAATTAGTGGAGTATTTGTAGCCGGCACAAACCACTAGGGGTGTAACGATACACGTATTCGTATTGAACCGTTCGGTACGAGGCTTTCGGTTCGGTGCGCATTACAAACCGAACGATTTGATTCGTTGAACTAATCCTATTACATTTGGAAAATAAAACAGCTTAAAGTGTGTGAAATATGATGTTCTCAGTGCCACTGCACTCAACAAGGCAGCCCAAACGACGTAACAGGCAACGTGCTGTCTGCCCCGCGATAACCTCCCCTTGCTGGGGTGCGTCGAAAGACGATGATCTTGAATCGACGATAGCCAGAGATATTGTCAAAAACATCAATTGTTGGCAATATTAAAATATTTGGCATTTCAAATTAATGTAGGCCTGTTACATTCTTATTTTCATTAGGCCTGTTATTATTATTATTATTATTATTATGAAGTTACTTTTATTATTAAATTAAAATGACAATTAATTTGCCCCGCAATAATTACCAAATAACTGACGTGCTGCGAGGATAACAAAAGATTAGGCTATATATTTACTCCTCGATTAAAATGTTTAAAAAAAAGGTATTTTAATACAGGTCTATTAGCTATACAATGATTTATAGGCCTACAATTAAAATATTAACACTGCAGTCATCAATAAAAAATCAATATGTGTGTGATATCCATTGGCTCGCCTTCATGGTTTAAAACAGAAATATTTCCAACATTGCGACGTAACTTATTACCCCCGTACCGAACGTGCCGAACCGAACTGTGACACCACTGTGCCGTATCGAACCAAAAATATATATGTGATAATTCCCTTTTAAAAGCTGATAATTTGCTATCCCAACAATGCTTTTTATCATTTAGCTGTGTTTTATTTTTGGTATTTAGCATTTTATTACCACTAGTCTTATCAGACAGACTATGTTTTGTAATATGTGTTTTAATTGGTATTTTTACTGACAAAAAAGATCTTGCAGAAATCTTTGCGCTCTAAATGCTTTTAACGGAGATATTGGGTGGAAACCAAAATAATTTGTTGAGAAAGTGTATCAGATTGTGTAAAAGAACTGCTGGTCAACCAAAAGTACCATTTACTGATATCTGAGATCATATCCAAGCAAGCCAGAAACTAGACCAAACTAAAATATTAATTAAAAAAACCTGATTCTGACAGCAAAATGTCAACTTGATCTCTGATCTACGACAGCCTGTATAAGCATCTGAAAATGGCAGGTGGCATGTCATAACATTACAGACAGAAATGATACAAGCATCTGTTCAGGGCGGCACTGATTACACCACAGACCTCACAAACCAATCCACTACTGCACCACTTACATCCTTGATCCAAAAATGTCTGCTTACAGCACAAATCCAGTTTATCTCTTTTAACAATACAGTATCAAACACCATGCTAAAAGCTGAGCTCAAACAAGCCTGTTAACACAATACTAATGGAAAATGATCTGCACTTAAAGACAACCTTCTTCACATGACTCATCCTCACTGCGTCTGCCTTTCTCTCGAGACTCAAATCATGCAGATTTACAGCTGAAAAACTTTGAAATATCATTTGCGGATGCATTATTCGCATATATCTCTCCAGATCGAGACAGATTTATTGATAGAATTCATTTCAGGGAGCAGCTCATAAAGAAATAAAACACAATTAGTGGCCATATACATCAGTATTGTTCAAGTTCAACTGTTACATGAATACTAATGAAGTCAATTTTGTAACGCTTATGCAGATTTATTGTATATATTTAGTCTGAACATTGCATCACTAGCTGGAAGCAGCACTATATAACAGTAATACGCTGCTTAATTGTTCAGTTACAGGCCAGCATCATCAAAACGAGGCTAGACAGTATAATGCATTAGGGACCGTATGCGTTTGTGAATACAAATGCGTGTGTTTTATTGGTGTTAATGGATCATTAAAGTGTGTAAATGTTTGGCCTGATGCATTTTTTTGCTAATGTAAGTGTGTAATACTCCATATTCAGTGGACAGAAAGCATGTGTGTGAGCGTGTGTACACACCTGGTGGGTATCCCGGGCTACCTGTCTGGTAAAGGTTGGCTGTGTAGGTCGGGGCAGTCGTAGGGTAAACTCCAGGATAACCTGTACACATGCAAAGATTGAGAAATGACACTAAAACTGGCTGAGAATCAACATGAAATTAAAATGAGCAATTTATTGGATGATATAATGGCCATTGTTAATGACTGAACTACACTGGCTAACAAAGTAATTTTTCACTGATATAAGATAAACAATTTTCCAATAATTCGATTTTTTTTTTTAATATATATGTCATTTCTGATATTAAATTGGTATATAGAATACAGTTCAAAAGTTTGTATTATTTGCTCTTATGCGCATCAAGGCTGCATTTAGGACCGTATGCGTTTGTGAATACAAATGCGTGTGTTTTATTGGTGTTAATGGATCATTAAAGTGTGTAAATGTTTGGCCTGATGCATTTTTTTGCTAATGTAAGTGTGTAATACTCCATATTCAGTGGACAGAAAGCATGTGTGTGAGCGTGTGTACACACCTGGTGGGTATCCCGGGCTACCTGTCTGGTAAAGGTTGGCTGTGTAGGTCGGGGCAGTCGTAGGGTAAACTCCAGGATAACCTGTACACATGCAAAGATTGAGAAATGACACTAAAACTGGCTGAGAATCAACATGAAATTAAAATGAGCAATTTATTGGATGATATAATGGCCATTGTTAATGACTGAACTACACTGGCTAACAAAGTAATTTTTCACTGATATAAGATAAACAATTTTCCAATAATTCGATTTTTTTTTTTAATATATATGTCATTTCTGATATTAAATTGGTATATAGAATACAGTTCAAAAGTTTGTATTATTTGCTCTTATGCGCATCAAGGCTGCATTTATATGATTAAAAACACAGTAAAAACAGTAATATTGTGAAATATTATTACAATTTAAAAGACCTGTTTTCTATTTTGAAAATATTTTTAAATATATTTTATTCCTGTGATGCAAAGCTGTATTTTCAGCATCATTACTCCAGGCTTCAGTGTCACATGATCCTTCACAAATCATTCTAATATGCTGATTTGCTGCTCAAGAAACATTTCTGATCATTATCAATGTTGAAAACAGTTGTGCTGCTTCATATTTTTTGTGGAAACCATGATATTTTCCTCTGATGAATAGAAAGTAGAACAGCATTTATTTGAAACAGAAATCATTTGAAACATTATAAATGTCTTTACTGTAACTTTTGATCAATTTAATACGTCCAATTTAATACATGTCCATGTCCAATAAAAGTGGACATTTATAAATAAAATATACATTTTATCAAGTGCATGCATTCACGGGGAATCAAACCCATGATCTCGGCATTGCTGACGTTTTTGAGCATACACCAAATACATCAAATTAGAGTGTAACAAATGTTTTCCTTCTATTAAAGTCATCAGAACATAAATTTGTGACAGCAAGTGCGGATTCATGTCTGTAAATGAAGAGGCTGTTAATGTTTCCAGACATACTGATCCAAATCACTCTCTGTAACCTGTGCCATCATAAGAAAAGGACAAAGAGAGTCAGAGAGAGCGAGGTGAGCTCTTGATTGAACAGGATGGGCACAGATGGTCTCCATTACAACTCGTCTGTCTCAATAAGACACAGTCGGATGAGTGTGAAAGGCAGCGCATCGCTCTCGTACTGAACAGCACAAGCTGTCAGATGTATAGGGCATCATGGGAAAGAGTATTCATGTCTGAACATGAATTCAGGACAAATTCAGGATTCAGGAATTAGGACAAATACAGCCGTTCAGTTTGTTAAGAGTGAACCTGTGAGTATCTGTTTGATCATTTACTAAATCTCATTGCACTTCTGTATATTTATCTGTAAGATGTTTAGAAGAATGCTCAACCCTGGCATGTACATAAGCAAGAAGTTCAAATTCACCTGCCAGAGCACTTTTTACAGCATATGCTGCTAGGGATGCACGATATTATCGGACCAATATCGGAATACAGTAGAGTAAGTTAGCACTTGTTTTTTGTCGTTTCTCTGATCACAAATGCAGACATGGTTTTATGTTTACGTGGTGGGATATGCAACGCAACGCGTAAAAAGACAGTATAAGTCATTATAATTCGTAATTATGTCCCCACTGGATGCAACGAATGCCTCGTTTGTAATGGGTTTTATTGGTTTTGTATCGTCGCACCGGGACAACATTTCCGTCACACGCTTGAGGTATTCGGCCAATCACAACGCACTGGATAGCTGGCCAATCAGCGTACACCTCGCTTTTCAGAACGATGAGCTTTGTAAAAATCGACGCGTTTCAGAAAGGCGGGGCATAGAGGAGAAACAATAATGTACAGTATGTGGAAAATAATGTGTTTTTTGAACCTTAAACCGCATAAACACATTGCATTACACCAAATAATGTTATTTTTTAGCAACGTCATATGACCCCTTTAAATAATTTTATATATACTGATATATTCATTAATGTTTAAATCAAAAAGCAAAAAGATTTTCAGAATTTGTACAACTCTTTTGCTTTAGACCTTTTACAAATGTTAAATCTTAAAATAAAATGTTAAGGTTACCACTGCATCTTTCTGAGAAGAAAAAAATGCAGCGATTGAATATAGTTTTATTTATAGTTATTTTCAAATCTTCAATGTACTGTCATTAGAAAATAACTTCATTATTGTTTATTTAATTCTAACAAATAAGTTCTTGTTAAAAACTAACCAAAATTAAAAATAATTTGCTTATAATTCAGGAGAGACTTGGTCGTGTTTCCAAACAAAAGGAAATATATCGGTATCGGCCAAAATGAGTTGAAAAATATCGGCATATTAACACTTGGCTTTGAAACAATCTGTAATGTATAAAGTGCCACATTAATAAATGTGACTTGCCTATTAGCCTTTTAGAAGATTTCAGAAAGGAATTAATAACAAGGAAACTAATTACATTATGGTGAAAGATTACAAAGATCAATATTTTCTTCTTTGGAATAATGTGCACTGATGAATCATTAATAATAGGAGCAGAAACATGTTTTAAGTAAGTAAATATGCTGAAACATTGAATTCTTTTTGTCTTTAAAGCTGAAATTTGTCATTTCCATATTACTATCTGCACTAAATGGAAACAGAATGACTGTTTTCAAACTAGTTTCCCAAACAACACTTTGAAAGTGGCACACTTTTCGGAAATCAGCTTAATGACATTAATTTAGAGGTCTCATTCAGCAACTAAAAGTACTTTAAATAACATACTTCACTTTTAAAGAGATGAAATGCATTAAATGCTTCCGAAGCTACACGAAACGGTATCCTAAGATATGGTGATATTCGTCTGTGTAGATACCAGAAGATCAGACCGTTTGTGTTTAAGTACAGAGCGTCCTATACATTCTCTCCACAGAAATGACCTGAAAAGTCATCCATGCGTTGAGCAGTGCTCACAAAGACACGATTTGATTACGAGTGTTTTCAGCCCCGATACAAACGCTCTCTCCACCTGCATGAGCACTGACCCGCAACTCTCTTTAAAACGGGATATTAACATTTCTTTCCTCATTCTTTCACTTCAGTTCATTCCAGCGTCGACAGACATGCAGAACCGCTTGTACTTTAATAATGTCATACAGTTATTATTATAAGAATGTGTCCAGTGAACTGTGTGCTGCTGTCTGTCTTGTCTTCTATCGAGAATCTCTCTCACTAGAAGTCTTTTTTTTTATTTGGGTTTTTCTGGGTGTGTCGAAAAATGAAAATTTTTAAAATGAAAACATCAGGTAAATATTAGATCTAATAATTTTAATACAAGTATTATCTAATTAATAATGATTACATTTTTTAAAATGAAAATATCAGGTAAATATTAGATCTAATAATTTTAATATAATTATCTAATTAATAATAATTAATAATAATACTAACAATTATATATATATAATTTTAATAAATAATTTTATTTATTTATGTATTAATTAATTAATATCCTATATTAGGTCAATGGGTAATTTATAGTGAGAAATGACATGTATTACAGTAAAAACTACACTTACAGCAGTTATTTCAACTGTACTGAATTTCATTACATTTCAGTTCTACTTAATTCAAATTTAATACGATTTACAATTCTACATCCTGTTCGATTAATAAATTCAAGACAACCCTGACTAACTAATGACCAGCTACTTACGATCCAAAACAAAGCTACCAGCCTAAGATTGACTTTACAATAAAAATATCCCTTCTAATCATATAAGCGCAGAGTTTTGCAGAATTTTAGAAGAGATCTCCACAATGTCTTAAATTGTGCTCAAGTTTGTATCGATTCAATTCTCATCAAAAATTATGTCAAGAAATAATCTGCTTTCTACATTCATTATTACTGCTTAACTGAGATACTTTCACTGTATGTCAACAACTGTCACATCTGTCTCTATTTTTATTTCTCCTAAAGAATTTTCTAAAATAAAACTGATACTTCGTATGTGAGAAAACCTCTAAGCAATAATATTTTCCTCTTGGTAACGGCAGAAAGGCATCATGAAAAGACTGAAAGCGAGGGAGAGAGAGAGAGATGTTGGCATGTAAACAGTCTCTATTGACCCAGAGAATCCCTTCAATGAGAGCACATCAAATATGAGCCCACGGTTGCCATAGCAGCAGACAAACACCTGCCATGAGTGACACACACACACACACACACACACACACACACACACACACACACACACAGACACAGACACAGACACAGA
>NW_015537936.1:175252-177821 GCF_001515605.1 Sinocyclocheilus anshuiensis | reverse complement strand
ACACTCACACACACACACACACACACACACACCAACACTGAACAGAGGTTAGAGGTGAACTTTAAAAATGGTTCATTTTTAAAGGCTTTCTCTTATTCTCATTAAGGCTGTATTTATTTAATAAAAAACACAGTAAAATCAGTAATATTGTGAAGTATTACCACAATTTCAAGAACTGTTACATTTTAAAATGTAATTTATTCATGAGATCAGAAGCTGAATTTTCAGCATCATTACTCCAGTCTTCAGTATCACATGATCTTTCAGAAATCATTCTAATGTTGAAAAATGTCATTTTTTGGTGAACTATCCCTTTACAGATGACATTACAACAACATTTGCACCTTTAACTTCCTCTATATATTTCAGAGTGAAATAGGAAAACCTCATTAGTAGATGATATTATTGGCTAATATTATTTATGATCTTGGATGCATCAGGACAAAAGTCCTTTCATTGGTGGTTCATTACATTTTAATGAAAACAAACCTCTTCTTTAGCATGCACTAATGTACGTAACTTGCGTTACTTGTAATATATTACCCCCAACACTGATGAATTGTATAGAGTAAGACATTAATAAAGCATGTTGTGTTGTCTTCAAATACACGTGTGTGTGTGTCTCTCATCACATACCTGTGTATGCCATATTCTTGGGGTTTCCGTATGGGGTTCCCGGCTGCACTGGACTGTACACCGGGTTCATGGTGGAAGACAGCCTGTTCTTACTGAGAGAGAGAGAGAGAGAGAGAGAGAGAGAGAGAGACAAAAAGAGAGATACTGTGTATCAGCTTGTGAATCGAGACAGCGTGGAGAGACAGAGAGAGAGAGAGAGAGAGAGAGAGAGAGAGAGAGAGCAAATTAATAAGACTGATGTTGATTTAAAAGGCATGAACTGCTGCAACAATCAGCACGCACGACTCAAAATTTGTAGGCCCTACATATTCACACAAGTTGCATCATATTTCCTGTATACCACAAAAACACCTCTCAATGGCCATTTTTACCTGGTTTTGAAAAATGATGTAAATCCCAGTTTAACCTCAGATCACATTTTAGATGGTTCTGTAAAGCCTCAGTTGAGACAGTCTTCACATGTTTGACTGCAGCTTTTCACATGATTTTGTTGTATTTGCATGATAAAACCTTGCGTCTGAATGTAAGTATTAGATTACCATTAATGTCAATTTACCTGTCTGTTGTAGTTTACACTAACAATATTTGGGGTCAGTAAGGTTTTTTTTATTTTTTTGAAAGAAGCCTCTTCTGCTCACCAAGGCTGCATTTATTTGATCAAAAATTCAAGAAAATCAGTAATATTGTGAAATATTATTACAATTTAAGACAACCGATTTCTATTTGAATATATTTTAAAATAAAATGTATTTCTGTGATGCAAAGCTGAATATTCTGTATCATTACTCCAGTTTTCAGTGTCACATGATCCTTCAGAAATAATTCTAACATGCTGATTTGCTGCTTAAGAAACATTTCGTATTGTTATCAATGTTGAATTTCTTCAGGATTCTTTGATAAATAAAAAGTTCAAAGGAACTGCATTTATTTGAAGTGAAAATCTTTTGCAATATTATAAATGTCTTTGTAATTTAAAAAAAAAATCAATTTAAAACATCCTTGCTAAAAATAGTATTAATTTCTAAAAAAAGCGCTGACTACAAACATTTGAACAGTAATGTGATAAATACTGTTTAATCAGTAATTATATCTTAACAATATTCTTGTTCTACTTCCATACTCTACATCCTTTAAAACATCTGATAACGTTCAAATATAAAGTGGTGATCACTCTACACTTTGACTTTAACTTCTACTCATACGCATACAAATACAGGAGACGGAGTACAACACTGTGTCTTCTAACAATGTTAAAAACGAGAAAACATGTGCTGAGCATGAAAACAGCAGCAGAGTGGCTCCTTACGGAAAACAGTGTGTGTGTGTGTGTGTTATCCTCTCTCCTTGTGCATGTGTGTGAGTCTGATCTCCCCTGAACACTGGCATTATCAGTCAGTCAGTCAGTCGTGGGGAAAGACAGAAATAGAGGAAGAAAAGCTCACGAATAGGGGAGGATCATGCGTCAGAACCTTCCCCTCGCACCTCGGCCACACAGGCTGTGAGCACGGAGCTGTTAGCATGTGTTCAGATGTGCCGTGAGTGTGTCACGAGTGCGTGTGGGAGAGGTGAAATGTCAGAGCGAGCGTATTTATGATCTATGATCACACACTCACAAACACAAGTATGGAAGATCAAGGTCACGACATCTTACGAGTCAAAGCGGCTTGATGCTGCATGAAACACATAAACCGCAGCTTTCTATTCCCCTAAACATTTGAGCAGCATGTAAAATGCACAGAAAAATCATTTGGAAAGTTGCAGTCTTATAGTCTTTTATAAAAGCATGAGAGGTCATGTGTTGCAGTGATTTTACTATGTTTAAAGGGGTCATATGATGCGATTTCAATTTTTCCTTTCTCTTTGGAGTGTTACAAGCTCTTGGTGCATAAAGAAGATCTGTAAAGTTGCAAAGACTAAAGTCTCAAATCCAAAG
>NW_015537936.1:169549-175116 GCF_001515605.1 Sinocyclocheilus anshuiensis | reverse complement strand
CTTTTTCAGACCGATGAGCTTTGTAAAAATCGACTCGTTTCAGAAAGGCGGGGCATAGAGGAGAAACAATAATGTTGTTTTTTGAACCTTAAACCGCATAAACACATTTCATTACACCAAATACACAAAATAATGTTCTTTTTAGCAACATCATATGACCCCTTTAAGGGGGATCAGTTGCTTAACAAGATCTCTTTACCACAGTAAAATTATTAACACATGGCCTCTCATGGCTAATTGCTTTAATAAACAAGTATAAGCTTAATTAGAGATATAAAATGACATTATAAAGCATTGGATGAGACCTGTTTGAAAAGGCACTGTAAAAGTCAGCATACACACACACACACTTAAATTATACATTAATGCCAACCATAACCTTGTTTATTGTGATTATTCAGGAGTAAATTACATTTCAAATAAATGCTGTATTTTTGATCTTACTATTCATCAAAAAATTCTGAAAAAATGCAATGACATGTTTCTTGAGCACCAAATAAGCACATTAGAATGATTTCTGAAGGATCATGTGTATACAATGAAGACTGGAGTAATGATGCTGAAAATTCAGCTTGGCATCACAGTAAAAAAATACATTTTACAATATATTACAATAAAAACATTTATTTTAAATTGTAATAATATTTTAGAATATTCTCTGTATTTTTGATCAAATAGATGCAGCCTTGGTGAACATAAAGACTCAAAACATTTCAACAGTATTGTATATTTATTAAATTATACATTTAATTTTAAACATATTATAATTAAGATTAGACTATAACCACCCCTTATTGCTTTAAAGTCAACATGAAATCAAAGTCTACTTACTTTTACATGTGACATCACTCAGCCGCTCACCAGGAATTACCTGATTCTATAATAGCCATTTTTTAAAAACCACTCGGATAAGACCCGTAAATATATGACCTCATCATTATGAAAGTAGAATGGGTTATGATTATGAATGACATTTCATGTTGACTTTAATTAGCTTGATCAGAGGTACAAACCAGCAACGAGCAGGAGAAACCTGAGAGACAAAACACATCAAGGTCATACAAACCCTAGAGGAGAGAAACATGACATACAGCCCTATATGAGGCTCATCATAACAGCTGGAATCAGAGTGAACTACATCAATAACGTTCCAACCCCACAAACACATACACACATGGTGGAAGGTGCTGAGCACTAGACTGACCTCTTAACGTTCTGACTGGTGTCTGTTGGGTACAGAAAACTGAATTTGTCAGTGGAATGCCCGCTTGCCATTCTCAGTGAAGGAAAGGCAAATGAAGGAGGTAGGAAGAATGGATATGCAAATCTGGAAATGACAAAAAAGAAGGAAACAAACAAAACGAGAGCAGGTCGTGATTAAAAGGCAAACCATCAAGCACAAGCACAGCAGAGCAAAGCAACATAAAGCGAGCAAAGCAGTGGCAAAGAGAGAGACATAAAGTGACAAGCAGCAGAAATCAAAGCTCACACACTGATGGACAGATCAGTACGGGGTGAATAACGGTGCATCGGGGACAAGCAGCGCTGGCTTCTGTGAAGGTTCTCGTGTGCATGTAGATTTGAGCTAAACTGCAGTCAAGTCCATTTAAAATCACTTCCTTTAATGAGACGCTTATTTCATTCCCACACACTTTAAAAAGGGGTCAGTGTGCAAGACGAACAAGAAATGCCAGCATTTCGCATTATTACATATTAAGGACGAGCATTTTGATCAGTTTTCCTGCTATAAAGGAATAGAAATTAAAATTTGCTGAACATTTACTCACCCTCGGGTCATCTAAGACGTAGATGAGTTTGTTTCTTCATCAGAACGGATTTGGAGAAATTTAGCATCACGTGCTCACCAATGGATCCTCTGCAGTGAATGGGTGCCGTCAGAATGAGAGTCCAAACAGCTGATAAGAACATCACAATAATCCACACCACTCCAGTCCATCAAGACATTAGTCTTGTGAAGCCAGAAGCTGCATGTTTGTCAGAAACAAATCCATCATTAAGGCATTTTTAAACTTCCGACTAAAATATCAAATATCTTCTAGTCATCAAAAAAAGTCATCTGGTCTGAATCAGGAGCGAAATCTGCATAGATCAAACACCGTTTACAAGCCAAAACAGTCCAGAATATTTCTAAACAAATATGTGGGTGGATTTTGATGTGAGAGGAGAACAGGAGATGGATTTTTTCAATGGAGGAAACGTTATTATGGACTCATATTTTGGCCATGAACAGCAACAATTAAAATGGATTTGTTTCTTACCAACACTCAGCTTTTCACTTGAAAATATGTTAACTGATGGACTGGAGTGGTGTGCATTACTTGTGGATTATTGTGATGTTTTTATCAACTGTTTGGACTCTCATTCTGACGGCACCCATTCACTGCAGAGCATCCATTGGTGAGCATGTGATGCTAAATTTCTCCAAATCCGTTCTGATGAAGAAAGAAACTCTTGGAAGGCCTGAGGGTGAGACCATTTTCAGCAAAGTATTATTTTGTATAAATGTGCTTAAAAACATAAGAAAATAACTTTGTTCTTAAGTATCAAATATCACCATATTGATGGAAAATTAAAGACTAGACATCACATTACCCTTGATTCATGTGCAATAGAGGCCAGAGGAGGCTACAATTTTTCACCAACGCATTTGGATGACTTTTTTACATGTGACTACAGAAAAAGAAGAAAAAAAAAAAGTGGTATTGATTAGTCTAAATGATAAAATAGGTTAAAGAGTATGCAAACATATGTGAAATGTGTTTTCTTTCAAATGCTACATTACCAATAATGGTTTTAGCTAAATGAACAAAATGTAGAGATCTCCATGGAAATTTTTTTTTAGCATAAAATCATTGCTTACACGCAAAATATTTTGAAACGCAAACCTCTGGCAATAAGGTAATGCACAAACTTTGTGCCTAACCTTTCACAGTTTTATAATTTCACATGTTCTAGTAGCACTTTGCCTTTTCTTACTTAAATAAAATACATGCACTGGGTTGCTTGACTAACAAAAACCAAATACAACACAATAAGTATCTAAATATTTCTACACTTGTCTTGGAAATGCCTGAAAGAATACAATATCATCACATCGATGTAATTTGCATATTAAATGCATAGTTCGCTTTTTAATGAACTCCAAGCTTGCAAACATGCATATGCATATCCTATACATTGTGTTGTACAGTGCTACAAAAAATCCAGAGCTTTTAGGATCCTTTTGGCGCAATGGACGCACATTCACACCTGCTGTATTGTAGATACCTGTAATGTCTTTTTTCAAATGTAATGAAAGTAGGAAATGCATCCAGGTAACAATCCTGCATGCACTTTTTAACGCTATATATTACAAGCCAACAGCGCCCTCTAGTGAAGGTAATGGACAACTGAAAATGACATTAAGCAGGTTTGACTGCACTTTGTGCATGTGCATGTTGTGTTTTATGTGCATGTGCTCTGAGCTGCTGGTGTTCTGCAGACCGTGAGTCATTAATCAGGCCGTGACAGGGTCACCTTGAGCTGCTGGTGGATGAAGGTGCCCCTCGCACCAGAACACAATCACCTCTCCTCTCTGCACTAATGTCTTCCTCAGTAGGCCAGTGTGATTGATGGCATGGTGAAGGATATCCAGCTGTCACACAGACATAACTGGGAAATCTACTGAAAACAGGTGTGTGTATTCAGAACTAGAGAATTCAGAACTTCCTTGGGATTCACCGATTCTTATTCTGATCAGATATACTGATGGAAAATGAAAGACCAGATAACCTGATTCTTGAGCAATAGTGACAAGAAGCAGGGATGCAACCATTTTTCACCAATGAATCTGAGTGACCTTTTAACTTGTGATTACATGCTTTTAAAATTTTGTTTTTTTATGGAGAATTCTATGGCAGACTTCCATTTGTATGTCAGGTATGAATCATAAACCATACAAAAAAAAAAATAAAATAAAAAAGGACTGAGATTTAAATGCATCTCAATGTGATCAAGCTGGTTAATTTTCCAATCATAAAAATAATATTTTAGTCAATTAAATATTTTAGAGCAGATCATAATTTAAAAAATGCATATTCAATAGAGTCCTGTTATCTTTAAAAAATTCATTAACTGAAACAAAATAAACATGAACAGAAATGTACATTTATTCATTTAGCAGACGCTTTAATCCAAAGCGACTTACAAATAAAAAGTAAAATATCAAAAAATATTTTATTTCAACTATTTATATAAATTATTTATAACACATATTATATTATATATTAATACTATAAATTATTTATTTTAAGTTTAAGTTCTTAAGTTGAAGTACTACACTGAGATAAAATGAACAAGACTGAGATAAAAATGAACAAAAACTAAGTAGAAAAAAAATCAAAAACAAAAACAAATAAAAAAGTTACTAAAAAAAAATGTAAAAACGGAAACTAAATTGAAAATCTAAAAATAAACACTAATTCAAATTATTAATAAATACTACAAGTGTTTCAGATGGCCTGATATTTCCAGGTTTTTAATGATCACGGTAATGCTGACAAACATTTGCATGTAGGCACAAACAGATGTGCAGTTATTCAAATAAAATGATTATATCGATCTTCGTGGTTGTTTGTTTTTCTGTTTTTAAATATTAACAATTTTCCCGTTTCATCAGGAACAAAATATCATCTTCATACACCACATGTACAGAAAACACAATCCTCAACGGCAGCAATGGTATTTGGAATAATTACCTGGAACACACACAGACAAGAAGTTTCATATGGCTCAATGAGCAAAATGCAGCACAAAATCGGAGACAGAACAGACTGAAGTGCACACATTATCACGAGCAGGTATTATTCACGGCTTTATGTGCTCTTCTACAAGCCAAACACGCACCGCGGCTGATGAAGGGTGGAGAATGGGGTTGTGAGAGCACACTCGGGTAACTAACCAGCATCAAGAGCCAGTCTGCCCTTCCTTCGCCCCCGTAGAGTCGTTCATGGGAGAAGAGATGTGCAGTAAAATGGCTGAGTGCTAATACACGGCTGGTTGAATGCATAGCAGAGCTCAGAGATGGCAATAAAAACACAGCATTAACTGATATTAATGTATGCAGATGAGAGAGAGAGAGAGAGAATATCGCAGAGACACAGGTGCTCAAGATTTCCTCCTTGTCCTCATTAAGGGGTTCCTTTCCTTTCCTCACTTCTAGGGTTGGGAATTGATAAATGGCTATGAATATAAAAAAAAAAATACTGGAATTATTTATTTATTATGTGTGGTTATTACGTTTACAGTTCTGGAATGTCTGCTTCCATTTTTCATAAAATATGCATTCACAAACACATTTCTGAAAACAATGTAATAATATATATATATATAAATGATGCACAATTGTGCTTTCTTTTTAAGATCTTAACAGAAATGGGCTAGAACTGTCATTAGAAACAAACATGCAGGATTGTATAAATTATAATTTTATACATTATAAATTAATTTGTAATACACACACACACACACACACACACACACACACACACACACACACATGTATATGG
>NW_015537936.1:167264-168020 GCF_001515605.1 Sinocyclocheilus anshuiensis | reverse complement strand
ACACACACACACACACACACACACACACACACACACATGTATATGGGTCAAAGACATTAAGATGTCCGTATCAAAAGAAATTGAAAAAAGTGATTTTATGTCCATAAAAAGCACATTAAATGTAAGTAAAATGTCTACTTTTAAGGTTTCAATTAATTTTTAATACACACACACACACACACACACACACACACACACACACACACATGTATATGGGTCAAAGACATTAAGATGTCCGTATCAAAAGAAATTGAAAAAAGTGATTTTATGTCCATAAAAAGCACATTAAATGCAAGTAAAGTGTCTACTTTTAAGGTTTCAAATAAGTTTTTGGAGAATAAAATGTCACAATTTGGTTGAAATAATGTTACATTGTCATTCAGTGTAACACGATATTTATGTCAAAATTCAAACAACATGCTCATTCTGACGTGTACATATTAAAATATATAAAAGAATAAGGGAGCATATTAAATTTTATTGTGTTTTAAATAGTAAAACATTTCTTACTGACCAATGTGCAAAACCCTGGACAGTGGCAAATTTAAAAAATGTAAAATTACAACTAATTAGTATTTGGGGTGAAAGTAATTAGTCTTTTAATATGTCATAAATTGATTTTTGTTGTAAATATGCCCGACAAGATTGTTACACAATGACATTTTAGTGGGTCTATAATGTAAATCAGGGAAAAATGTATGATATTTATTTTTTGCTCAGAAAAACAAAAACAAAATTGCAATTAAATTAAACAGA
>NW_015537936.1:163319-166939 GCF_001515605.1 Sinocyclocheilus anshuiensis | reverse complement strand
ATATATATATATATATATATTAAAGTGTATATATATATGCACATATACATACATTAAAATAATAAATAAATATATTAATTTTGCATGAACTGTTCCCTTAAGAAAGCGGGATTGTTGCGATCTAAATCTGAATCCTTCTGACTGTCGTCTCTCCTCACTTGCTTTCTCCATTCGACTGCCTTTCACCATCTCTCCTGTCCTCCCTCTAAGCAAATCAATACCTCCTCCATTCCAGAGTCTTTCCTCCTCCTTTCCGTCCCTCCCCCTTTCCTCAATCTCTATGAATAACTCTCTTTATTTCCTCCCTCTTTTATCAGGGTGAATCTGAACACACTGCAGTGCCCTTGAGCTCTCGCTCCTCTCCTTCTCTCTCAGGCAGAACACAGCGTTATGTAACGCGCTGCTCTTTATAACACGTTGTTGAAAGGTGCATTGCATACTGCTCATTATATCTGCCCTGCAGCATCAGGAGACGGGAAACCAGATGAAGGGAAATCCAGACGCAAAATCAACCATATTCATCTCATCTGCCTATTGATACAGTATTCAAGATGATGTGAATCTGGATGTGGTTTTATGATTCAGCATGAACAAACTGTATGAGCACAGCTTACTCGAAGCCTTTGAACCTATAGAAAGTAAATCTTATGTTTAAAATGCATTCTACCTATATGTATATATTGGTATATACAAAAGCTAAATAATAGCAAAATAATAACATTTTCATTGTGACCAAAATATAGTTTTTAATAACAATCACGAAAAACACATTTTAATTGTCATTAAAATCCATTATAAATCTTCTTAATTAGCAAGTTAAAAAAAAGAAAGAAAAAAAGTCTATTACGAATCTAACAAATCCTGTCAAAAATGTGTGGGTCATATTTCATGACAAAATCGTAAAAAATAAAATAAAATAATTTGTTTTTTAATGAATACATTTTTTAATTATTATAATAAAAAAAACACTTTCTAAAAAGCTTAATACAATAAAATAAAATATAAAAAAATGACACTGACCCCCTAAAATCTTATTAAAAAGGGCAGTAATGCAAACTATCTGTAATAAAAACTAAACAAAATAACAGTAATGAAATGAAATAAAGATAAAAAATTATTTATGCTTTGTGACATAATAAGATCACTGATATCATTATAAAATTACTAAGAATTACAAACAATTCTTAAAAGTAAAACAAAGATGCATAATGAGAATTTGGGATGACATTGTTCGTAATTGTAAAAAATAGGGGGAAAAATTTTTTCCCTTTTGAAATGAGAATGAAATACTAACATATTTGTGAGGTTCACGCGGGCTTGTGTCTTTGAAAACACATTAGACAGCACTGGAGTCTGCTGACTGGGCAGTCCGGGTAAATCTAAGGACACACACTCAGCTCTCTGACCCCGCGGTGACCCTGTGATGATGATGATGATGTCATAGTGACATTGCAGCACACGGACTGCACACATCAGCTTCCTGCAGCACAGGACGTGTTTTCCTGCGACTGTGTGTCTCAGTAACGCTGCTTCATTCACAATCCAGACTGAAATGCCTTGTACTGAACGGTACGACTGCAACAACAAATAAGCAAAGATTTTGTTGATGAAAGCAGTCTTCTGCTGCTTAGTCATGACTTTCATTCATTCAGAGATCCTCAGTCCGAGTACATGCCATTTTTCATTTGTCCATTCAATAGGTTGTACAGTCTTCAGTCTTATTTTCACAATCCAAAGTTTTTATTTTCCAAACATATCCACATATTTTGTTAATAAATGTTTTCATTCAGATACACTACCAAAAGGTTTAGGATTTGACGTTTTAGAAATAAGGCTGCATTTATTTGATCAAAAATACAGTAAAAACAGTAATATTGTGAAATATTATTATAATTTAAAATAACTGTTTCCTATGTGAATATATTTTAAAATGTAATTTATTCTTGTGATGCGCAGCTGTATTTTCAGCATCATTCCTCCAGTCTTCAGTGTCACATGATTCTTCAGAAATCATTCTAATATGCTGATTTACTGCTCAAGAAACATTTCTGATTATCATCAATGATGAAGACAGTCGGGCTGCCTCATATTTTTGTGGAAACTGTGATACACTTTATTTTTCAGGATTCTTTGATTAATAGAAAGTTCAAAAGAACAGCATTTATTTTGAAATAGAAATCTTTTGTAACATTATTATAAAAAAATATATATATATACACATTACTGACCCCAATCACAATGGCACAAAATAATTCACAATTACACTAGTACACTTTACTCTGATTATCATCAATGATGAAGACAGTCGGGCTGCCTCATATTTTTGTGGAAACTGTGATACACTTTATTTTTCAGGATTCTTTGATTAATAGAAAGTTCAAAAGAACAGCATTTATTTTGAAATAGAAATCTTTTGTAACATTATTATAAAAAAAAAATATATATATACACTTTACTGACCCCAATCACAATGGCACAAAATAATTCACAATTACACTAGTACACTTTATTCATATCACATTAAGCTGAACCTGACATGCTCCTACAGTTCATGTTTGAATATTAATGCTATTTCAGGCTAGATGGCATATTTAAGTCAACGAAGGATTACAGGAACATGTGGTTCTCCAGCAGGTCTTTTGATGATCAAAACCGCTCAAGGCACATCCAACACCTGTTCTAAGTGATACTTCATCCTTATTTCAATTATAAATCGCTGTATGTGATAAAAAATAATAAATAAAGGCTTTGGAACAATGCAGATATTGAGCATAAATTATTATATATTATACAACATCCTACATCAATTTCTAGGAGGGAGATTTTGTAAATTTTACACCCTTGAAACATTAAGACTATGACGTTATTTTGAGGTGCGTGTTTATGCTCTTTAAACTTGGGACCATATTGGTATCATACAACATTATTATTATGATTATTAATTATAATAAACTTTAGACTGTATCTGATAGTGTCAGGCCAAGATTCAAAATAATTTTTTTCTACTATACCGTAATGTTTTGATGCCTCATTTCACAAACAGAGTGGAGCTTAAGCATTCACTAAACAGACAGAAAGCACAACATTTTTAGCATAATATCCTTCAGAAAAATATAAAACACACTGGCCATCATAAAAGCATCGACCAAAAAATATTTGTTTTTTTCCTGCACTGGCCAAACTGCTGCATTACAACTGCATATAAACTGACCTCTGTGTGCAGAACTAGTTAATCTAACACAGACTTTATAGCTCTAACTTTGGTAAGACGGTTTCTTCCAGTTATGTGGACCGGCCCTGGGGCGAACACATCTCTCTTCTCCTCTGCTCAACAGTACAAACACACTGAATTAATGATGCTGCTGCAAACAACACAGAAGAGCCTGAGGGCCCGGCCATAGGGACAGAATATCACTGACTGACTCCTGAACAAAACACCAGGATTCTGTGACCAGTTTTACTTCTTGAAGAGTTGTGTTGTATCTTGTGTGGAGCAGAAAGATGCACAACAGTGATAAAGCATACTCAGAAAGAGACATACAGTGGGTACGGAAAGTATTCAGACCCCCTTAAATTTTTCACTCTTTGTTATATTGCAGCCATTTGCTAAAATCATTTAA
>NW_015537936.1:143727-163295 GCF_001515605.1 Sinocyclocheilus anshuiensis | reverse complement strand
TGGGTTTGTGATGTCACAAACCCGGGAAGTAACTTGTTGTAGTCCCTATCAGACATTTTTGTAGGCATTAAACTGCCAGAATTTTAAAAGACGATATCTCCGTTTGCATTGATCTTTCAGCTTCGTAACTTTGCAGATATTGTTTATGCTCAAACAGCAACATTACACACTAACTAACGTTAAAAAGGTGAAATCGCAATGAACCACCCCTTTAAAGGGGTCACGGACTGAGAAATCAAAATTCCCTTGATCTTTTGATATCTAAGAGGTCATTGTGCTATAAAAACATCCTGTAAGTTTCAGAACTCAGAACTTTCTCATTAGTCTATAAACAGCTTATATTGAAGATTTATGATGTAATAGTGTGGCTAAACACCGCCTCCGCAGAAGATGATCAACACCTGCTTCTACATCACTGCCTGTTTAGCCCCGCCCACCGATTCGCACACATAGTAGATAAATGACAAGAGTGGCAAATGCAAGTCTACACAGAAACCAAATGATAAACTTTATTTGATGAACTTTACTTCCAGACCGCGTCAGTAAGAACTTGGTCCTTTGTTCACTTCATTTTACCACAGATTCGTTTACAAACAAGGCATTTGATGCTGGATTTTCAGAAAGATTGAAACTAAAAGACGATGCTGTGCCGACTATATTGGATCCAACAGTAATGTCAGTCACAACACACAAGTGTGACTAAGTGTTTTTATTATGTGGTCACTATTGCTTTGTCTGTTATTACAGATCGTTTGATATGTACTGAGTATTTATGCGTTTTTGCCCTAAATCACGGCAGCGTCCATCTGTAGGCTGTCAAACATACACAACTATTAGCCAATCATAGTAGTGGGTGTTTACTTCCAAGTCTACAAACCTCTATGCCTATTCAAACAGAGCGTTCTGATGAGGGGGTTAAAAACAGGGCACAAAATAGCCTGTTACTTCTAAATGATGTTTTTTGATGCAAAAATTGATAACATTATAAGTGGACCTCAGAGAAAAGTACAAAATGAAAAACAAAGGCAGTTCATGACCCCTTTAAACAAGAGCTTGCAATATTAATGTGTAGGCTATATCTAACACCTGTTTGTCTCTTTTCTGATTTTAGTTCTCTACTCTTATTAGTGGTGATTGTTAAGTCAAGTATCATTACTAGTGCAACAGCCTAGCAACCAGCCACAATGCTTGCATGGGCAAATACCCCACAGATTTCCTTCAGAAACCTAGTTGATTCCCATAATTCTTAGTTCAGATAGCATGTGAATGATCTTAAGGCTGGCATGAGCGCAGACAGACCAACAAAACACAAACCAAGTGAGAAAAAGGACACATTGCAGTCTTTTCCTCCCGTTCGTCCCTCTTTCCTGCAGTGTGGGTGACGGAAGAGAAGCGTTCCTCGCTCTCTCTTTAGGGGGCGACAGGAAAAGAGGGTTTTCTGTCTCCATCACTCTGATCTGACAGGCACACACACACACACACAGGGTGCGAGAGGGGCTGAAGCACAGGGGCGTCTGTGAATTATTTAGATAATAAGCGCTTAAAGAGCTGCTGTGAACAGAACAGACACCACCACCTGTGTATCTGCGAGTGTGTGTGCCAGTGATCACGCTGTGGGGACAAAACAGTCTCTGCTGTGAGGTCCAGCTGTGTGAGCCGTGCAAACAGTGGGAGAAAGACAAGCTAACCTGCACTGTGGTGAACACACACACACACACACACACACACACACACACACAGTGCTTGGTGTCACGGGCTACTTTCACACCAGAGCTGCATCATACAGCTGACAACAAAAAGTGCACTTTTCCTTGTTTTAAATCTAGCTAAAAAACCATGTGTTGACTGTGAAACAGTAGACTTTAATTATATGCATTTATGGTGTAATTTCCGTGTCAATCCATGTTAAATTTTTACCACGAATAATGCGCTGTCACTTCAATTCAGCACGTATAGTACAGCAGAAATAGATTCCGTGCGGAGGCGCGCTGCATTCTGATTGGTTCGGCTAGCATACTGCGGGAGGTCGGGGGCGCGGAAAATCGTGCTATAAAGCGATTTAGAAATTGCGCAAGCTCAAATCGCGATTTGATGACGATTTCGATTAATCGCACAGCCCTACAACAGATCAGATCATACATTTGGTCATTTAGGGGTTATGGGCCTACAATAAATGTGCGCAGCTGACTGATATCTCTTGCGAAACAGAAATAGCTTAAAATCCACTAACAAGATAAATCAATAGATTCGGGAACTGACATGCATTTGGTCTGTGCCAATACCATCCTATACAAATATGCTGTGATACTTTTCTCTATTAGATTATTGCATAAATTACAATTAATAATTATTTATTATAATCTCTGATAGTTTATTATTATCAACAATTATTTTATATTTTATTTCTTATATAATTTTACAATGTATATTATTATTATATAAGTAAAAAATGTATTAAACATGTATTTAGTAACTTCAAATAATTTATAATTTATTATATGTATTATTATTTATTACATAAATATGAAATAAACAAATGAACTTAACATTAATATAAAAATATATAGATTTTTTTTTAATTAACACACACATACATATACTTATGTGTGTGTGACCCTGGATCACAAAACCAATCATAAGTAGCACGGGTGCGTTTTTGTAATCTGAAGAACCTTCTTTCGCCACAAAGAACCTTTTGTGAAACAGAAAGGTTCTTCAGATGTTAAAGGTTCTTTATGGAACCATTTAGACAAAAAGGTTCTTCTATGGCATCGTGAAGCACCTTTATTTTTAAGAGTGCACCTAAACGTTAATCAATAAAAGCCATTCATTTGTGGTATAAATTAACCGTTTTAAGGACTCTGTGAAGCAGTGAATGAAGGAATGAACTACCTGACATTCAGCGATGACCTGAGTGAATGAAAATCTTCCCAGACTGTCTCGTTTTTAACAAAGCCTGTCTCGTTCGGCGGCGCTGATGGGGTCGAGCTGAAGGCAGAAGCGCTGTAAATTCACAGCAGTGGTACGGAGCGTCTCAGCGTCCCATTTCCCTCACATCAGCTCACTCGCTCGCATCCTTTTTTTTGCACTTGCCAACTAGGTCCATAAGATCAGTGCAAGAGGAATAACAGTGATTTACAGTAACATTTACAGATTCAAGCTGCAGGACAGTCATTACAAATTCCGATTCCAATTCCAAGTTTTGAACATGAACAAGTTCTCAATCCCCTGCAGTAATAACAAGAGAAACAGTCAGACAAAGAGAAAGCTATCCATCCGCCACCACGCGCGAACTTCTGTCATATCATTTAATGAAGGAAGCATTTTAACAGCTGAGAACGTAATTGGGATTCACACACACATACAAAACATTCATGCAAAGCAAAGGACGCACGCGTATCCACGCACGTAGTCTATAAATACCGCATTCCTACACTTGCTTTCTGCTTCCACAAGATTTACTACGATTCATCTAAATGTCAGGTTCAATACACACTATATGTGGGATTTATTTTTACGTCTGGTTCTCATATTGCAGACCACTAACACAACGTATGAACATGCTGTGTGACACCTAACAGTATCAATATCAGTTACAGTGATTTTAAGCTCATATAACTTTGGTGTTATTATTCCAAAAATACCTTGCTGCACAATTAAAAGGAATATTCAGATGATAAAATATCACTTAAGGCTGATTTATACGTCTGCGTCGGACCTACGCCGTAGCTTACGCATAGACGCACACCCATACGCCGTAGCCTGACGTGCACCTCTCCAAAAATCTAACAGCGCGTCAATTCTACGCAGACCGCAAGCGCTGTGATTGGTCTGCAAGAACCCCTCCCTCCATATGTACTTGAGTTTTGTGTGTGTTTATGTGCACTTTAATATATTTCAATGTTACACCTTCTTATATAAAATAAAACAAAGCAAAGACCAAGTGTCTTATCATTTATTATACTACATAGCATTATACATCAGTAGTTGTCCGCAACAAACAATGTTGATCTGCCGTGGTACAATTCCTTGTGCAGATTGAAAGTATGCCATCTTCTCCTGTTCCGTTGTGGTCTCCTTTTTGTAGTTTTAAATAATGATTTGATGATTTGATATTTATTTGCCGCCGTCACGGCTATAATGCTTCTCCGACGAGCCGCTTCTTCTTCGGCTTTTGCCGTGGTACTGCGGGTTACACCAACAACACGCCCGTGGACACTGCTGACTAGCGGTTTGCATGTGTACTGCACGTTGACGTGGACAACGACGCAGAAGTATAAATGAAAACTGACGCATAGCCTACGGCGTAAAGGCTACGGCGTAGGTCCGACGCAGAAGTATAAATCAGCCTTTACGCAGCTAGTGTTGTCGCCATTGCCTTTCCCCTTGTTGATACTGTATCTTGAGCGAGTCTAATCTTCTGGTCATGCACGTTGACGCGGACAACGACGCAGAAGTATAAATGAAAACTGACGCATAGCCTACGGCGTAAAGGCTACGGCTTAGGTCCGACGCAGAAGTATAAATCAGCCTTTAAGCTCCATATTATACACATTTTATAAAACGGATAGTTCCGGTCCTTGATTCTGATTGGTTGAGCCGCTGGTTGAGCCGCGTTCGAAGCTGTTGTAAATTACTCTACAAACATACACCTTTGTTTACTTCTGTGTGTTGCTCGGCAACCACTTTGTTGGAACCACAACTGATTCTGAGGAACTACATTGTTTGGTGGAAGAATACTGTTTTTATTAATATCATTACACTTTAGTTGCTCCGTTTTATTCTGTGAAACCTTACTACGTATATGGAATAACCGTTTTATAAAAGCAATAAGCCCCGTGAAGCCGTGGTTTACAGTTAATTTATAACAGCTAAGGGGTGTCGTTAGGCACAACACGAAGCGGAGTTAACATTGTCTTTTCTGTCACGTTTGATTAATTTAATGTATTTTTGCCAAATAAAATGATTAATTTCTTCATAAGAAAAATCATACTCACCCCAAACTTTTGAATGGCAGTGTAAATACTTTTGTTTTCCACAGAATAATGTAAATCACACAGGTCTGAACCAACGCAAGGGGTGTAAATTATGTGAACTATCCCTTTAAGTTGCACTGAACCCGGAATGTTCCTCTAACTGGGTCAAGCACTAACTTTTGACTCGCACAAGAGAAAACTTCTGACACAGCTGCGGTTAATGCTGGTAATTTGTTACAGGCTCACAGGTGCAGGAGAACTACAGATCTCACCTGAACCATCCGCAAAACCCAAGGGAAACCCTTCAAGCCCTAATCTTCATGAGAAGCTTAATTAGCTATTCAAAAACAATAGTCACACAATAGGTCCTTCCCTTCCCAGCGGCTCCCTAACGGGACCTGAATGAGAACAGGGCATGGAGGGGAGTGGCCCTCTCCCAAAAAACGCCATTGTTTTAACTGCCCTGCAAGAGCTTGTCCTCTCTGATTCTAAAAAGGTCCATTCTATCTCAAATCCTGCCTTTCACCTCCATTTTGTATAGGACATTATCCTGCAAACAATTGCCTCGAAACCAACATGGTGTGCTGAGATGCCCCTGTCAGGATTCAGAGCCCGGTTCCTCTGTTGCCTCTTTCTCCCTCCGTTTGCCCCCGACATACACACACAGCAGCACCACAAGAGCTGCATTTTTAAGCTTCTTTCCTTTCTTCACCTTGACACCTTCTTCCTCCGTGGAGAAAAAGGATGGAATGGGTTTCTTATCAAAGGGCTTGACTAACCACTACAGCAAGCTGTTTTCCTACTATGCATTGTGTACAATACGTGAATTTTCGTTAAGGCTGCATTTATTTGATTAAAAATACAGTAAAAACAGTAATATAGTGAAATATTATTACAATTTAATAGAACTGTTTTCTATGTGAATATATTGTAAGATGTAATTTATTTCTGTGATCAAAGCTGAATTTTCAGCATCATTACTCCAGTCTTTAGTGTCACGTGATCCTTCAGAAATCATTTGCTGCTCAAGAAACTTTTCTGATTATCAGTGTTGAAAACAGTTGTGCTGCTTCTTATTTTGATATATCCTATATACTTTTTTAGGATTCTTTGATAAACAGTTTAAGAGAAATCTTTTGGAACATTATTAATGTCTTTTCTGTCACTTTTGATCAATTTAATGTATCCTTTCTGAATAAAACAAGCAATGCCAACTATGATTTTTAACATCAGTTTGTTCATATGAAATATTAATATGAAAATGTTCTCAAATCTGACTGCTAGGCTAACGTTTAATACATTTTTTACGCAAAATGGATATACAATGCTAAATAACTACTTATCAGGATGAAAATGTAATTCCACATTACAATGCATGTAATGTGATGACAACAACATAACACCACTGCTATCACAACATAGTTTGTACTGATTTACATATATATATATATAAAAAAAAAAAACAGTATTCATTCCAAACTCAGCTTTGATTACACAGTAAAAATGATCTTTCCAAGTTATAAATACACCCAAATAAATATTGCTTGAGTATGTTTTACAAGAAAATACTATTTCTGTTTTTTTACTTCAGAATTTCATGTTTGGTTCAATGTGTTACTTGCATTTTCTTTGTAATTATTTGTTAAATATACTAGCAATTTCGGAGTGAAAACTGCTTCTATACCAAATCCAGATCTTCAGTACAGATCAGACCACAAAAAAATAAAAAAACCTGACTAAAAATGCAAAATAACTGAACCCACTCTCTGAATTAAACAACAATGTGGCATACTATAGCTTGAAACTTTTAACGTTGCCTAATGCATGCTACTTCACACTAGAACCCAGTATATACCGCATGTGTAGTACACTAGTATTCCACTGCAAACACATGCATTCACTGAAGTTCTCTGACCTCTGTGTGTGTCGTCCAGCATTTCGTCAAGCCGCTGCATTTTTCAGATGGTTTTGTGTGAGGGAGTTCAGGCTGAATATGCTTAGTACTTGTGTGACGTTAAATTACATTTGGCAGTCTGAACAGCACCCAAACACACACACACACTGAGTCACTCTCTACCCAAAGTCCACGTTTACCTAAATGTGTTGGTTCAGCAGAATTTCTGTGCAAATTATGACAATGGAGGGAAGCCAGTGGCTGGCAGAGACCGTACCTAACACACACACACACACACACACACACACACACACACACGATAAACACTGCTGTAATGTCCTTCATCTTATCAATGGATATCAGAAACAATCACACATTCAGATGTTCTGACGGCAGCAGGTGGACATGAAAACTCTGCCAGCAGGTTTGACCTGAAGACACGAGTGTGTGTGTGTGTGTGTGTGTGTGTGTGTGTGTGTGTGTGTTGCCCGAGGGTCTACAGTACTGCTGAGAGAGCGAAGGTGAGCCGATATGAGTGATGGAGGGGGCAAATTAAGGAAATGAGACAGATTATCACTCTACTGAATACAATCATTTAATCTAAAAACAGAAACAGTCTACATGTAATGTCACTTTTGAAAATACAGCCTCAATGACAACAGAAAGGCTTCTTAGGACAGTTATTCTCAAACATGCACTTACAGGTTGTACGTTATATGACTCAATTTAAAATACTAAAAATACTTTTTCATAAAAATTAAAAATATTTTGATTTAATATTTTTTTTAAATAAAACATTTTTAATTAAGACATAAAATTTTAAATATGAATATTTATAATTATATTAATATTTATTTTCTGTGTAATATGTGCAAGTTTTTCCACAGATTTATAATGCAGCACAGAGGTGGCATAAATGCATCTACACAACAACTACTGTAGGGAAAATCTTACAAACACCTAATTATAACCTTTTTTTAAATAAAATGTTGCCATCTAACATTTACCATGTTGATTACCATGCATAGCATGAAGAAAACATATCTAATATATTAACTGACTTCCATTATGCCCAAGCAAAAAAACTAGGGGATTAATTATTAATTTGCATAGTTTTTACAACTAACATTCCCAAATTAAATGTGCAAGTAGCTACAATCTTGAATGAATTTTAAAGAATTTTATAAAAATGTGGCACTAGGACAGCCTGATTTGATGCTTTGAAAACGTTGAGAACCAAAAATGTTGAGTCTCAAAAATGTTATTGTTAAAAAAACAATCCATTAAAAATAATTTTCGGTAACTGAAATAAAGCTGAAAAAAATATATATATTTGAAGAAAAACAAATGTATTTTATTTCAGTTAGTAGCCAATGCAACATTTCCAATTTGAATTGTTGAAGTGGTACAATTACTAAAACTAAAAGTGAAATTAAGCTAAAATGAAATTTAAATAATTTTTTTACATGTACAAATTTTTTTTTTTTTTTTAAATATGCAAAAAAGCAACAAAAAAAAAATATTATTATTAAAAAATGTAGATAAATAATAGTAAATATCACACTGGGTCTCAAGAAAATCATCTGGTGCAATAAAGAAACCCTCTGATCAGAGCAAACAATAATGGAGCATCAAGAACCTAAAAGAGAACCATAAAGCAACTCAAGAACCCTAAATAGAGAAAAAAATAAGTAGAGGGTTACTTACTCAACCTGCGGTGCTGCAAAGGACCACCAAAGAACCTTTGGTACACTTAAAATGCTCCTAAATCACGTGTTACTCATGTCACAGCTGTGCGACATCTAGAAATAGACTTGAATGAGTATTTGGGTGGCTGTGAGTGTATGCGATTATGATCTGTAGTTTACTGTAGCTCAATTACAGCAGCTTTTCAAAGACGCCGGAGACGTTTACACAGCCAGAGGCTCCTTTGTTTACTCCCTTGAAAAGGAGACTAATCTTTTTTCATTTTAATATGTTTGGTGCGACAAAACTGGTAGGAGTTTCATTTTTCCCACAGAGAAATTCAGCAAGGCTGTGAGTCCAGAAAGTCCAAAAATACACCCATCCAGAAGCGTCTCAGCCTACACGCCGCTCGGATGCTTAGTAGACATTTGTTCTCCTCACACAGTATGTGTGTCACACTACAACGTGCGTAAGTTCTCCACATTACTAACAATTAGCGTCAGCATCGTGCCAAACACACGTTCGCTAACAGCAGCACAATCCTTCGTACGGCCACTTCCTTATCAAATTTTGGTCTAATTTCTTACTAATTCCTAAAAATGAACTCTAATTAGGCTTTAAAGCTCTAAAAGTCAAAGATATACTCTCTTCTAAGTCTTTAACCAAAGAGCATTTGAGTTTCATAATGAAAAATTACCATCAAAGTGAGTATAATACGGTCTAAGGGGCATCTTCGTAAGGATAATCTCACTAACACAGTACAGACCTTTCACTGGCTGGTTATTATCCTCTTAAACACCTTTCATTCTGATTTGATCTCGGACTCTTGTTGTTTACTTGGTTGAGGTTGAAGACATTTGTGTAAACCTGAAAAACAAGCCTCCTTGTATGAAAAAAAATCTTACTTGAAAGAACAATAATAATGTAAATGAATGATGAAAGGTGCATTAAACATGTCTGAGTATAGGCCAAATATGTATTATGAATCTAAAAACCTGTCTAAATAACCTATAATGTCTTTAATTACCAAGTACCATGGTAAACCCCATGTTTTGTTTTTTTTTTGGACTCACAAAATAAATAAATAATTAAATAAATAAATACATAAAAAAATGTTCACATTAAATGCAAGTTAAATGTAACACACAATGCTAAATGTATCAGGGGTCGACCGATTTTAGGCCTGGCCGAATATCGGCGTCGATTTTAAGCATTTTATGGTTATCGGTATCGGTCATTTTCAAACCCGATTTGCCGATAAAGTTTTTTTAGAGCCCCTTGTTATACTTAATTTTGACATAAATTTCCGGTTTCACACAAAACATATATCGGTTACTGGTCTGTAATAATTGGTATCGGACCTGAAAAACACATTGGTCGACTCCTAAAATAAATAAATAGCTAAATTAATACATACATACGTACATATCATGGGTGACATTTGACTCTTGAGTCAGGGGGGCAAGGGAAAAAAAAAATATTAGGGCTGGGTTTTGACACACATTTCACGATTCTATTCGATTCTCATTCACAAGCTTGCGATTCGATTTGATTACCAATTCGATTCGATTCAATATCGATTATTTTGGATATATAGCAGGTACAGTACAGTACCAAATTTTCTCAAGGAAAAATAAATCTCTCAACTAATGCTGTAAAATATACACGAGTCAGTTGGTACTACATTACTATAATATTGAAGGTTAAAATTTAATGATTTGGGCTGTAAACGTTTTTATAATAATTAAGTTACAATTACTTCAGTTAGTTGTTTTTAAATATAGACGTATAGACCAATTTAAATGGTGGCTGTCATAAAAACTTGGACGGATTTATTCAAACTTAAATAAATCATTAAAGAACAGTAAAAAATGATATTGAATGTTATATGGTGCATATATTTAGCAAAATGCCCCTCTCTACAACTTATTTTTCTAACTTAGCTGACTAACGAGTTTATGGTCACCGAATATGCTTACTGAGGTAAATGTGATGTTACATTAATTGTTTACAAGCTGTTATATTGACGTCTTTGCGCAGCTGATTGAGCGATTACATGAGACAGGATACGGATTGTAAAGTTGTACTCTTTCTTTTAACTTACCTTCGGATGTTTAGTCATGTTTATTTTGTGCTGAAACTGGTATTAATGTGGAGGAGATGATTAGTTCACAGGCGCTACGTGCTGCCGCTTTTACTGAACTGAGGCGCTACAGTGATCTGTCACTTCACATTAAACAGCGCCAAAACGGCATATATTGTTTGAATACTTCAATACAATGGACATAAATTGAAATCTGAGACTTTGTTTCAAGTACCAACGCACAATGCTTATTGCGATTTACTGGATGGGAAGTGCCCTTCAATGTTCCGTCCATTAACTGAAAACAGGCTAGACTAATCGATTCTTGGGGTTTAAAGGTGCAATAGGTGATTGTCTCCAGAAACATTTTTTGTTATGCAGGTTGAAAGTCTCTTCACATCCCGATAGCAATTATTAAGTTAAGTGGTCTAAATGTATTTGTCTGTATTTATATATTCTGTGGAAGGCCCACCGTTTAGTAAACTGTGGACTAGCTTTGGCTCTTGCTGCTGACTTGAATGGTGATGCTTCCCGTTTGTCAGTTGATGGCCTTTCATTTTTAACCAGAAATGCGCACGCTGCTTTTCTGATGTTCACTGAAGTTTTCTGTGTCTTTTTCCCATGTCACTTGAAATGTTTCCGTTTTGAATCGTTACCAAAGGCGAGACACGTGAGGAAAAAATAAACGATCAGTTGTGGGACTATATTCTGTCATAAATCTCACACCATTCATTGCTGAACTTTCTACCGACTGTTACTGGAAATGAAATGAAATTACTGGTTGATATGTCCCGATCTCAATAAAGTTTACACACGCTTTTGGTCCGTGAATTAGATCTCGCTCGGGACGCGCGCTGTCTGTGGAGGTTTGGCCAGGACTGGTTCCAGAATTAAATCCGTTAAGTCCGTTGCCAATCACTGCTATTCATTCCCGAAACTTTGCAGGGTGTAGCCTACGTGTCCGAAAAACTAAAGTTTCTTACAAATTCTGAATGGATTATACCCTAGAAAGTCACTAAAAAGTGTCACTCATCTTCGCTCACTGCGATCTTACAAAGTTCCGTTATAATCAATGAAGCTCTCTAAACTGATCATAATATCTCTTATTTACATTGCATCTGCACTTAGTCATGAGATGATTCACGAGCTTGCAAAACTGCACTTAAAAACTGCGGTGCTTTCAGCGGTGAGTGAATTCTGATAAAACGTTTCTGATTGGCCATTGCGTTCAAAAAAATCAGGGGTTCGGGAGTTACGGGTGGTTAAATTCGCGATCCGGTGCCGACCGATCAAGCGATTCCGGGGGGCTACCGACGCGCGGAGGGTGGCGTTCAATAGGGCTCCTCGAGCTGAAGGGATCCCCCGAATATGGTGGCGATCCGCCAGTGCGTTCGCGAGATAGTGACACCAGCTAACACATTCACTTCAGTAAGGAGGTCTCTTGTTCAGGCAGCAGCATTCAAGCGTTGGCTCTTTCGACCGTAAGTGCCCTGCGAAATGGACTTCACATAAAATTCTTGACTGGTACTGTACTATAATAAACACAAAGAATATCAGCCGATATATCGATATCGGCCTTTTTCTACTCCCTAATATCGGTATCGGCCCCAAAAAACCCACATCGGTCGGGCTCAAGTATTTAGCGCTTGGCTAAGCGCTCCAATGCAGCTGGGCATCATGGTTTCCATGACTAACAACTTGCCCCCCGCAATGTCGCCCATGATACATATTGTTCCAAATTTTATTCTACAGATTATGTATTTAAGAAAAAAAAAAATAAAATTCAGTTTAAATTTTATTAAATAATTTAGTGCAATAATAACAGTGTGCAGATAGGTACTATTTATTTTTCCATGATAACATTTCACTCAGAATCACGTAAATACTGTGGTAAATGAATACAGTAATCATTAAGTACCATATATCAAGATACCATGGCATATGTCCACAATACCATACAATACTATAGAACAGCCACAGGATGTTTTTGTAAAGGTGGGTTCTGCATTTGGAAAAGCTAAAATAATAATATTTAATAATAATAATACTATATCAGGGTAATAGTAAAAATGTGACATATAATACAGTTTTTTTTTTGTTTTTTTACAAAAATAAATAAATAAGAAAGAAACAATTCTCAACATTATCTAAACTTTAATATCTACAGATTGCTACTCACAAACTCCACACAATGCTCTTCAATATGGCCACTGCAGGTCTCTTTCCAGTTCACAAGATACTCATGTTTAACAGTCTATATTTTATATGACGTCACGTTTCACGTTATTGTTAGCTGATCTCATGAGGAGACATTGATACCCTGAAACAGCATCGCAAATCTAATGGGATTCCCCTGTAGCCACCAGGCAGGATCTCGGAGCATTTCTGCTCCTGTTTATCAGAGGAAACCAACATCCCCTCAGGGTGTGTGTGTGTGTGTGTGTGTGTGTGGTTAATCTGAGCTCTATAAGCACTATTACAGCTGAGAGGTGACGTCGATCATAATCCTCTCATTTCACTGTGGATTTGGCTCACACACAGACAGTTCATAAAAAACATCCGTCCGTTTTTCCACTCAAAAATAAAACCACCTCCAATGAAAAAGGAGTCTCACAAAGACGCATTAACGCAGAAGTGCGCACACACGTACTGCGACACAATTAACACGCCGCCACAGACTCGCATGCTAACATGTTTGTGGCAAACTGCAGACTTTCAGCCCTCGTGAGAAATATCAGCGGCCCGATTACTGAGAGTACAGGTGAAGAAGAGCTTCTCAGAAAGTATGGAAGTCGTGGGAGGAAAATGTAGCAGTGAATTTAGTCGAAATCGTACAACTTGAGCGTCCTCTCTACGCTACAGTTCTCTAGACCATCATTAGAGAAGAGACACATTACGACACTAATGAACGGCAAAAATGTGCTGCACTCGCTACACATATGCATTACAAATGTAAGTACATTCCTTTTATATCCACTCTTAATATAAAATAATATAATTTCATTCAAACCATAAAACATACAGGCATTTCTACTAAGAATATGTAAAAAAATATTATTCAAGGTTATTAAATAAAACAAAGATTATTGGAGTATGTTTTACAAGAACATTTCAGTCTTTTTTTTAACTTCAAAATTTCAATCTAATGTGTTACTTGCCATTTCTTTGTAATTATCTGTGAAATAAAGTTGTGCTGAGTGTTGCTATAGGTGGTTAATTACTTGAGAAATAAACACTTAAGATTATATACACTTCAAGAAAAGTCCACTCTCAAGTCTCTATGATTTTTTAAAATCATAAATTGGATAATTTTGCAAAGTAAAAAAGTAAGCACTGAGGTTTCATACTAGGGGTTAAGATTTTAAGTATAAGCTGTATTAACTAGTGATACTGGCTTAGTATGCACACTAATTAAGACATTTTGTGATTAGGCCTGACTGTGATCTCAATGCTTAAAAAGCACATTTCTGTTCTTCTGTTTCATCAGAGCACCTGCTACTCCTCCGAACGACAAGAAATCCTTTAATTATGACAAAAGCCCAAAAGCTTCAGCATACTTGCAGCACAATCCATAAACCTTTAATAAGTCGCAGTCATACTGTGATGAGGAGCTTTTCTGTACAAATTGAATTTCGAGCTGATAATGAAACTATCAATGAAAACAAACGAAGCGTTTTCTGTGTCTCTTCAGCCACTGTAATGTTAAGGCCATCAATCAGAAAGTTATCGACGCTTTTATTGCAGGAACGGCACATGATGAGGAAGCCAATCCAAGCATCACAGACGCAGAGCAGAAACATCTCAGACATTAATAAACAGCAGATTTCTGGCCTTTGGATTATGAAGACGTCACATTTTGGTTGGGTAACTTTACATTTCATTGTCTGTGTTGGTTAGAGATAGAACAATACATATATGCAACAACAGGAATTATTTTCATGTTAAATTTAAGTTGAAACAATAAATAGATAAGTAGACTACAACAATAAAAGCATAACATCCATTATGTATTAATGGATTAATAATAATTAATATAATTATAATTATTATTATTATTATTATTATTATTAATAGTAGATTATTTAATTATTTTTTTTAATGAAGTGTCCAATCACATTTTATTTCGCCATTTGACACAATTATAAAAAGATTAGATTACCTCAATAAAAAAATTAATCAATTATAAACAACAACATATTACATTTATATAAAAATATAAGTATTTAAGCTTTGTTTAAGTGCCCAAATTGTTTTATTTCTGCATTTTGACACAATAATAGATTGATCATTAGACTACCTCAATAAAAACATAACATCCATTATAAATAATTCATTATTTATTAAACATTATTAAAATAAGTATTTTGAGCAGGTGCTTGATAATTTATAATATTTAATCATTTTTATTTCTTGATTCATTTTTTTCATATTCTCTTTCTCTCTGTAAAATAAATGATTAAACAAATGGACGAGGTAAATTGTCATCCATTGTTATATCTGTAACTGAACGAGGTAATAGGAAATATTGTTTTGCATTCCCTCACTAAAACACAAAGTACCCACACACTGGCCTGTGAATGGCTGTAGACATGAAATTTATATCATAAACATGCACATAATTGCTCATGGATTATGTCCAAAACACACTGACTGCTATTCTATATGGACCAATGTGCTGTTTCCCTTTGTATCAATCAACCAGGAATGCAATGGCAAAAATATGCCAAAATAAAATCGATAACGCCATAAAAATCTATGGCACTGCAACCGAAAGCATCGTGTATGGATGCAAAAAAAAAAAGAAGAAAAAAAAAAAAGAGAAAGTAAAACTGTCGCTCGAACGCGCGTTACACTGTAACGCTGATCAACAAAAGATCTTTATTGCGTCATAATCGCTGTTACATTGTTGCACATGGATGCGTCGGATTCTTTGATCGCGCCTCATATTTCCTCATAACAGCGCTTATGATCGGCTCTCTCCTGCGTTTAAAGGCCTCAAACTCCTCCAGACACCATTTTGAGCGTCTCTGTGTCTCAGCTCTATGGAATGTCCAAATGCATGACAAGGGAATGAACAAAGTCAGCTTGAAAAATCCCTCTCATTCACGGATCCGTCCCGATAACGCCGTTAATCGACAGTCTGAAATCGAACGCGTTCGTTTTCTCTTAAATCACCATCAGACAAATTAGAAAGAGCTTCACCATCACTAACACACACACACACTGGCAGTAGAAAAGCACTGCTGCGGTTTGGTGGCAGTGAAGCTCTAATGGTGGTTGGATGGTGTTTCTGGACTTTAGAAATAAAAACTACATCAAACGTGACTTACCAGTGCGAGATAGTTTAGATGGGTCACCCTGATCCAGTCTGTGAGGGTCAGTCTATTCTCCGCGAGTGTGAAGGTTTCCTCCTCCGGTTGATTTTTCAGGCTGTATGGAAGCACATAAAGCGATGGGGGATGGGGGACGCCAGAAGAGAAGAGAGGAAGGGAGGGGGATAGAGAGCGAGAGAGGGGGGCAGTAACATAGAAACACAAGGGGAGGACCTCTGTGTCTGACGCACGACTGAACGCACCAGGCCTTCGATGCACCATCCATTCGCCATATGCACGAGCAAAAATCAGACAATATGGCCAAATATGAATGCATGCGCGTGCATGCATGAAAATAAACCACACTTCATCTGCCATGATAACTCACATGCATACAGATCCACGCGTGTGATGGGACTGGTCATATAGTCTGTAAACAGCAAGAGCGAAAATCTGAAAAATGTGCCAGCTTTCATGTCCACCAGAGAACAAGCACTGTTTCTTCAGGATTGGTGCATTTTAAGCTGGAAATCCAGGGCTTGCATCACATTTAAAATTGTTCGAATAATATTATTCAAACAAACAGACAAATATTATTGATCACATTTTTGTTTTCGTAAAATAAATAAATAATTAAATAAATACATATACACAGTGCTGGCTGGATTACTTACAAATTATAGTCCATTACTGATTCTAGATTACAAGACAAAAAAAAAAAAGGAAATGTACTTAGTAAAGTAAATATATGTGCATTTACACGCAGTATAATATTTTCTCATTGACGCAAAAACCTTCACAAAGAAACTGATGAGACTTTGGTTCGCGCGCCCTCTGGTGTCTGTAATGCACCTCTACATTAGGGAGAGAAAGAGACGAAAGTTGTTTTTTTTTAAACACAGAAGACTCAAGCAATTGAAACGGGAAATATGTAAACTAGTGTCAAATTTCAACAAGTGGGGCAATGAATAAATCTCAGTATCGAACTGGATGAAGAGAAAGCAGTTCATTCCGCTGGGAAAGAGCAACAATACCATCTAGTGTTTCCAACATGTTAGATCACATTTCATCTGTATCAGCTTTCCTTTTGTGTTCTTGACTGATGCTTTGAAACTTACAAGATATATTACCTAATTTATCTTACAAAAAGGGAACATAGCGCTTAAAAGAGCACAACTGAATTTCCATCATGGTACCAACATATCACCATGGTACATGTAAAATACCTTTGATAGCTTTTTATAGTTTTCATTTAATGTGTCACTTTTTTGTGCCAATTTCTTAAGCAGTATAGTGCAACTTGTAGACCAATGTCAGAGCATCAGAGCTCCAGTTCTAATGAGACAGCGAACAGAATGTCCGACAGTATCATGAATGTACACTGATGGAGATCTTAAACATACAAGACATCACTCATTACAGTAGTGGCTACCCAGCAGATTGAAGCTACAAATCAATATTTTAACACTTTCCAAAATGCCATGGTAGTTTTCCATGCTATTCTTGAAAGCACCATATAGTAAATACAATAGGTCATAAATCAGTTTCATGAAGACTTTTGCCGAACAATGGAATTTCTATAGTACTCCAAATATACCATGGTGGTGGAAGACATAAACTATCACTTTGATTGAATGTACCTCAGGTGGCTTGTCTTTGAAACAAGTGTACTTCAAAGTGATTCTAGTATTTTGGCATTTATTTGCTTTATTCTCTGTTATTTTGATGTAATGCATCTCTAATTTGTCAAAGTTATTAATTTCTTAAACTTTATCCATTATTTATCATCTTTAACAAATTGTCAACCCCTAAAAATATAACTCTTATTAGCACTTTTTAGTAAGCTTATGCAAATTCCTGGTAATTTTCCGCCTGGTGCTCTTAATTATTTATTCTTTTTCCATGGTTATTTTAGTTGTAGTAAAATTAAAACCATAAAATTTTGACTTAAAAATTTTTTTAATAATAATAAACATTCACCCAAAAATTCTGTCATGATTCACTCATCCTCAATTTGTTCCAAACCTACATGAGTTTTATTCTTCTACTGAACATAAAAGAAGATATTTTGAAGAATGTGGTGACAAAACAGTTGCTGGTCCCCATTGACTTCCTTAGCATGGACAAATATTCTATGGAAGTTAACAGGGACCAAAAAACTGTTTGGTTCCCACATTCTTCAAAATATTTTCTATTGTGTTCAGCAGAAGAAAGAGATTCATACAGGTTTGGAACAACTTGAGGAGTGAACCATGACAGAATTTTCATTGTTTGGTGAACTATGCTTTTGGGGAAAAAAAGAAAAAAAAAAACGTAAACATTTATTTTATTTCAGCTAATTGCCAAGGCAACGTGTGTCATTTTCGTGTAGTAATAAACTTAAACTAGCAAATAAATAAATACATAAATAAAATGACAGAAACACAACAAAAACAAAGTGAAAACAGTAAATATAAAAATAAAACTAGTTAAAACTAAACCATAATACTAAAATCTTTATCTCATTAGGTACATGTTCTAACTGTTCTCATCTGTAAACCTCAGGCTTTGACAGAGAATCCTCCCTGTTATGAAACCGAATCACCGCTAGAGGGAAATGGAGGGCTATTCTCATTGGACCAGAACATCTGTTAGGCTCCACCCTAAGAACTGCGTGTCCTCAGCTTGGGAACAATTTCAAAAGTCTCACTTGTACCATAACTGAGCATTTAATGAGCTTTTAATGAGGTCAGTGAAACTTTAACGTAATTAAATATGATCCAAATTGAGCAAATTAATCTCAAATAATGCTGTTTGAGAATCCTTGTGGTGTGCATGTCTTTATAGCATATCCTACTACATGTGTCTTATAGCAGATACTAAACAACTGAGAAGAAACCTTGTGCAGGTTCTTCGAGGAACGTTCAAGAGGGTCTAGCTGCAGCCTTGCACTTGCACTCTCAGACTTGCACTCTCAGACACTTGCCCTTCCGCTAGCGACGTCACTTGCAGTCTTTTATTTTGTTCTATTTATTGATTACTTTTTGTTTGAATCTCTCAACATTTTACAACAGTAGCCAGGTGGTGAAGACAAGAAAAAAGAAACTAAATTACGAAGTCACTTGCAATCGCCACTTGCACTCTCCGCTACCTGCGACGTCACTTGCAATCGACACAAATCGTGCGTGTTGCCAATGGAGACAAGACGCTGTGGTGGTGATTAAATGATTACAACTAATTTAGTACTATAACATACAGGGTCCTGCAAGAAAAAGACAAGACCCGCAAATCCGTGGCCACAGAACAGCAGAATATGAACGCAATGCACAAAGTCTCTCGTTAAGCGTTTTCCTCCTGTAGAAAAACATAAACACTTAACATGGCGTAATGTATTAAGATACATTAAGTTCAATTAAAAGATCAAATTCGATATATAGTTATTATTTAATGTACTACAAGGCAAACAGATGGCTATGAACACAATGCGCAAACTTTCACTTGTCCTCCCATACAGCAAAACGCTTAATGTTGTATAATAACATACTATGATAAAGACAATACAGCCTATATGTCTTGTTGACTCAAAGTATATACAGAACAGCAAATAAGAACGTGCATTATGAAATGCATTAAGTGAT
>NW_015537936.1:130323-143716 GCF_001515605.1 Sinocyclocheilus anshuiensis | reverse complement strand
GTCTGAGAGTGCAAGTCTGAGAATGCACGTCTGAGAGTGCAAGTGCGAGGCTGCAGCCAGACCCTTCTTGGAACTTTAGGTCCTAAATGTCCAAAAACATGCTAATAAACGTGTTACGCTGGCACGATCAGCAAAGTAAGTACATAAGGACTAATTATATGTAATTATATGTTTGTCTGATTAATTCCATCTCTTCTCTCCCTGACAGAACAGAAAAACACGTTTATCTCACCCAAGTGACTCCTGTGGCAGAGGAGTTTTTTGAAGTACGAGTAACAAGGTGTGGTGAAAGCAGACATGACAAGGCGCCAAAACACCCCTCACTCATCATCCTAACACAAGCAACACTGAGCAGAGCTGTGATTAACAGGTGAATGATCGCGACACAGGTGTGGAGAGCACAGGACGCTGCGTTATATGCTAATAAGAAGTGTTGGTGCGTCAACCCTCATCTGACGAGCCAAAGCGCACCACTGCTGCGTGTGACAAAAGTCATTTATAAAACTACAAGATCAAAAGAACTCGTCGAAGAAGCCACTGAGGGGTATCATCATCTTCACGCCAACTTCTATGCTGAGATGTTTGACACAATCTTTATGACAGACTGACTGCATGTGATGACGTCCCATCAGTTTGTTTCAGGCCAGATCATATTTCTTCAAAATCACTAATTTGGCTACAAATATGCAACATTTGAGTGTAGACTGCAAAAAAAAAATAAAAAATAAAAATAAATAAATAAATATATATATATAAATAAATATATATATATTAGTATTTTTGTCCTTTTCTATTGGAAATATCAAAAAATTCCTGAATAAACACACATTTACTTGAAAAAGACAAATACTTAAGTCACTTCTGAAAAGAATATAAAAATTAAGTGAGTTTTAAAACAAGAAAAATCTGTCAATGGGTAAGAAAATCTTTTTCCCCTTTTGTATTAAGTTTATGCTTACCCCAGATATTTTTATCTTCATATATTTAAAGATGTTGGTCTCGTTTTAAGTATAAATTCTCATAATGATTTTGTTGTTGTTGTTGTTCTAGAAAAAATGTTTACATCTATGCATTTAGCAGATACTTTTATGCAAAGTGATTTAAAACAGTGGAACATAAGCAATTTGTCACAGAGCCAGCAATATTCATAGTATCGAATGACTGTTTCACTAGAAAGCTAAATTAGGGTATAGAAATTTGAATATTTAGATATTTGTACTGGGAAAATAAGACAAAAATACTGAGGAAGGAAATCATTTTTGCAGTGTAGTTCTCAAATCATCTCATATTTAAATCCCCCTGAAGAATCAGTGCATATTCTATCTGGTTGTTCTAAATGCGACTGTGGACTTTAGAGATTCCACCTTGTGGAAACTATGAGAAATGCAACAGAGTGCTCCAGGGATGATGTATTTTTGTAAGTTCTCATCACCCTGGTTTCCTTGACAAAAATAAAGTACGATTTTTTAAATTGGCTTTATTGCAGTAAATAAGCTCTGTGGCCAACAATGCACATGTTTTGTTTATCAAGATAATCTTCATAAAAGAACACAATGTTTATGAATTCCGAAGCCTAAAAACAATCACTAGAAGTAAAAAGCTAAAGGTAGACTATAAACAAACACAAAGGTTGTATAACTTCAACATCACCACAACTAAGCTAAATCTTTCAGTCTTTATTCTAAATCTACCAGTCAGAACGTTTGAGTTAGAATAGTTTGCAAGAACATTTAGAGATTTTCTATTTGGCATGATGACGTTTAATGTCCCAGACAACTTCTGTAGCCCCATTTAGCCACTTGTTCACCTTTTTCATGAAAAGTAAAAGCTTTAAAAAAAAATAATGAGTGTGGTATTACAGATGTATTTAATCTCATAGAATAAAATGTGAAAATATCTTGAGTTTGTGTTAACCACACACCTTATTTCAGGCATTTAACCAAAAACCCAATGACTTTGGGACATGGAACCTGAGTTTTATGAGTTATAGGACTCATACCTGCAGCATTCTCAGTGCACTTACATCTATTTATCACATCACATACTCATTCGTACGCACTCCTTTTTTTGGGTAATGAAAACAAAGTAACTTGAAGTCAACAAAGTGAGTGAAACTTTACACACACAGGTCAACTTCTGTTCTCACAAACATCACGAAGGTGTCCCGATATGTGTAGTCCATGCAGCTCATTGTTGCTTCTCTACACGTCTGTCTGGTTCCGAACCCTCAGATATTCCAGACTGTTTGATCTTTTTGTGTTTATAATTCTGCATAGAGTAAGAAAAAAAAAATCACGCTTTCCCCTTTGTATTTCTTCTCTTTTTGCCACCAGGTCCCACAGAGATACTGAAGTGACTTTGAATGAAGAACCTGAGGGCTGAGCGTTGATGTTGGTAGGCCTCGCGAGACTCTACAATCTCGTATGACTTCTAAAAAGTCCTACAACAAGCCCAGAGAGCCTTGATTCGGCAGTCGTCGAACAACGCTGAGTTAAAACGGGACAGAGAGCGAGACAGACAGAGAGAGAGCGACAGGCTTGAGATGTACGTTTGGCAGGAACAAGGACAACACATGACAGCCATCAAGAAGACAAAAAGATATTTCAGAGAATCTTGTCAGAAAATAGTCGAGTCGTCTGTTTGTTGTCAGAGCCACGTTCGCGGTTCAAAATTGCATCGTGGAGAGGTAACTGCGGTCAATGATTGTTTTGCCAAGGACAAGCAAACATCTACCATCTGAGTGTTTCACATCATTTAAAGTATCCTGATGCCTGGAGGCAAGAATTTCAAACGGCTGAAAAAGTGAACGTCGTCTTATTACTTCATTATTGATAGTGTTGAGTGTTTTAACTCGAAGAGACCTGCTGTTGCCCTGCTGAAAGAACGTGAACGGCGTATGTTTGGAGCTGGTGCTCTCATCAGGCTTTTGAGAATGTTTAAGTAGAGCTGGTGGTGAATAGCATTGCTAAGCAAACCAGTAAAAACCAGCTTGATGATGCCACATTGTCAGCCATATTGGAAAGGTCGAAATCTGGTAATAAACAAATGCAAGGGAACTGATAAAGTAAATGCAGCTTGTGATGCGTTTGACCAAATATAAATTATTTTTTTAAAGTGAAAGATTTAAAAAAATCATTAAAATACATTAAATATTTTAATTTTTTGAAGTTGTAAATAAAACAAACATTATTGGATTACATTTTACAAGAAAATATTTCAGTCTTTCTAATTCAAAATTTCATGTTTAATATAATGCGTTATTGGCAGATTCTTTGTAATTGTGAAATTTGCTAGCAGTTTCTGAGTGAAAATTGTTTATCAACCTTTAGTTATTTTAGTATAAACGACTATTGAAATAGTTAAGTAAAACTAGAACTACTAAAAATGCTATGAAATAAAGCCAAAATAGAATATAAACATTAGATGACGAACTTAAACTTAAAAAACTTAAATGACAATGAGAAATAAAGTAATGAAGTAAATATGAATAAATAAAGTAAAATAATGAAAATTAAATAAAATACATTAAAATAAGAAATAAATTAAAATACAAAATGTAATGTTGCATTTTGTTAAAAAGCTAACTCAAAATATGAATAAACACAGTAATACATAACATTGAGCATACTATTAAAAAAAATAAAATTCACTGGATTAAATTTTTTTTTTGTAAATTTCCATTACTTTTCAAGTCCTATTTTAAAAATTACCAAACAATTGGTTAAACTGTATTACCCTATTTTGTCTCTAGTCAATGTCTTGCCGGTTTGTTGGGGCATTTGTGTATGAGTAACGGTAATAGGTTGTCTAATGTTTATTTCTGATGAGTCCAACCTGTAATGTTGACCTTTCCGAGACGGCTGACCTTTTGACGTATGCTTTTTCGCCAAGGTGAATTGAGAGATAAGCCATTAAAATATTGAGTATAAATGTATATAGAATGAGTTACATACTTGAGTGCTAGATTTGAATGTAGGGGTGAAACTTGGCTAAACCTTAGCTCCTTAAATTCAGCTTTGATCTGCACAAAAAGCAGATCAGACAAATATCGGCAGACAGCCCTCCTGCAGTACCGCCGCTGACCCCTGTTGACTACTTTTATAAAACCTCCAGAAGTCAGTCAGAGTGTATTGTCTAATCAGGACAGATTAGTTAAAGTAGAGTGAATGATCGCTAGAGATACTTTTACTCTGACTTGTAATCGCAGACGCTCTCTCATTATAAAGCCACAGTGACCTCTGGGGGCGCGGAGGTCTCATAACAGCACTGCTGCTAAAGAGGCAGCAGCGATGAGGGCTTCCAGTTTGGCTTCATTAAAGATGAAACAGAAAACACAAACACCCACTGACTGATACGAGGGGTTCCGTGTGAAGCGCCGTACCAGACCACTCTTCTGATTGTTCTGATTGGACTTCAGAAGGTGCATCTGTCTATCCATTAACAGCCCATTATGTTCAGCAGCGGAGCTCTTATGCACATCTCTACAAACACCTCACCACTGATCTCTCATCAAAGGGCCACAGAGAAGAGAAGAATGGAGGAAATCAAAGAGGAAAACAATAATTTAGAGCTAAAGTTCCTGGAAAACAGTCAAAAATAGAGCTGTGATACCTGGTGTTGATCTCACTGGGAGATTTATGATTGGGGGTGTCTGACATATGCAGGGTTGTGCACCATTCAAAATCGAATTATGATTTGAATTTGAAATGGTAGAAAATGAATTGAAATGCAAAGAAATTCATATAGTTTCATTTTTAACTAGAAAAGCAAAGATAAACTTTGAATGATGGCTGGACAAACATGTTTGACATTTGAAGGATAAGATAGATAGATTATAGACAGACAGATAGATAGATAGATAGATAGAGTCAGATTATAGATAGATGATAGATAGATAGATAGATAGATAGATAGATTATAGATAGACAGACAGACAGATAGATAGATAGATAGATAGATTATAGATAGACAGATAGATAGATAGATAGATAGATAGAGCAAGTAAAAAGTCAATTTTCATTTCATGTTGACCCTTCCTTCTTTACCAACACACACATGCACACACACACACTTGTGTACATACAACGACACCTACTGAGCCCTTCCTACACACACACACACACACACACACACACACACACACAAATGTGTGGGCCTGAGCATAGTTTGATGTGACTTTGAAGCAAAGCTCGGTGGAGTTGTCTTCCCCTGAGCTTTCCAGCTGTTTCCATTTGTATTCACAGCAGACAGCGACCGCAGTCACAGCTATATAATGCTGAGAACTTCCTGTAGATTCATTTCACTTTCCCCAACTTTCTTCTCTGTGTAAATATATCTTTCTGTCCAAATGTAGTTTTTTAAAACACTGACTGACTTCATTTGCTTTGAGAATGCATTTGTATTTTTTCGTTAACAATGTTTATACTTCAGTTGCAATTTCCATATTTGATTTGAGAGCAGAGGGATTTTCAGCGAATACACCTAGTAAAGTTTTTAGGGAATGAATTGGGTTGTAAGATCCACATGTCACTCCCGTAAATGACTGAACTCTGTGTGTACAGAATGAGATTAAACTCTCAGAAGAAAAAAAAGACAAATCAATTTATGCAGTTTCTGTGCAGTCTTGAGAGAAGTCATTAGACTGAGAGAAAATATGGAGGTGATAGTCTCATAAGTATGCAATTTTAATTGCACATTATTTTGAGATTGACCAGCAGGAGCTTTCAGCTGATGCTCTGGTCAGGATATCAAAGAGTATTGTTCCTCTCAGAGTGGAGAACTGCCCATTTCTGCTACAATGGGGAAACTGTGAGTCTCAGCTCCCTGTTTATTAAGAAGAGAACTTTCAAATGTTGTGTCCTGCTAAGTCTGCACTTCTCTGCTGGAGTGAGGATGAATGGAGCCAGTGGGGGAGAGAGCGAGAGACCAACAGAATTCAGAAAACAGCAGCTTCATGCACTCACTCACCACCTGAGAAAATGATGCTGCACCAGCAAATTTCTTCATTGCACTAGTTCCATGTATGTAGCCTTTATCATACCTAAAGCGTGAATATAACTCTCTGACACTCAGTAGTCAGCTGTTTTCTTAGTCAGCTTAGAATAGCACACTAAAATTTTGCTTACTGAACAGGGCTAAACAATCAGATATGGCCACACTGTTGCCTCCAATATTTGATATTATTAATGCTGCCCTGCTGCACTCCATTACGCACCGCGATGACAAAAAGTTATGAAAGTTAAGGATAGACTACTTCAGCTGTCTAACTGTGCTCATCAATGTCAAAGTGAATGAGATGACCAATCAAATCAAAGAAGGCGGGGTTTACTATTCAAATATGCTGCTCCAGCATGACTTCAGTTTTAACGGTTGAAACTTGAAAGTGTGTGAGGTAAGATTTAAGTGGCTAAACATATAATATTTGACAACTGTTTTACGATAGAAATGTTAAATGGATGAAAGTAATATCCACTGATTCAAACTACTCGACTTTTATTATAAAATTTTACCATTTTGAAATGAAAATATAGAAATTAAATGTGACGAGACAGAAAACTTTACTCGTTTCTTGTAGGCCTACATTAGGCGTAAAAGTGAATGCGGGCGTATATTAAAATCAAAATATATTTGCAAATATTCCTGTTGGATTACTTTACCTCAAAAGTTCTTTTACTGTTTTTCTTTCTTTCATTCATTTATATATTTTTTGTTCCCTTAAATTCACTTGAAACCATTTTAAATAAAGAGAACAATTACTACTATTTTTATTTGGTTAATTTTTAGACCAGTATGGTCGTAGAGTCAAGACCACTTTTGGAGGTCTAATTAAATAATAGCCTAAACCAAGAAGGATAATATATATCACAATTGATATAGTTTCCAGTTTATTAATTGCATTCTGGGATACTGTACTCAAGTAATGTATTATAGTCGCATATTGCACATTTTGGCAAATGTAATAGATCATAAACATTCTAATCATACAGAAAATTTACATAGTAGTACTGTACATAGTATGCATATTAAGAGTAGTTGCCCATGCTATTACAAAGCTAAACATTTCTAAGTACATTCTGTGGGCACCTATAATTTTATTATTATTATTGTTATTTTATCTATTTTTTTAATTGAGAAAACCAAATTATTAGGCGAAAATTGTAACTCAACACTATTAGAACATTTAATTTCTACTTCTATTTTCATTTAATCTTACATTCTCACCCACACTCTTAAAATAAAGGTGCTTCACGATGCCATAGAAGAACCTTTTTTTTTGTCTAAATGGTTCCATAAAGAACCTTTAACATCTGTTTCACAAAAAGGTTCTTTGTGGCGTAAGAAGGTTCTTCAGATTATAAAAAGGTAAGAAAGAGATGGTTCTTTGTGGAACCAAAAATGGTTCTTCTATTGCATCGCTGTGAAGAACCTTTTAAGCACCCTTATTTTTAAGAGCAGACTCACCTCTGAAGCAGAAGTAATGAGGTATGAATAGATACTAAATAATGTTCTCTTTGACCTTCGTGACTCTTCTTTCTTTTTTCCAAAAACAGCACATCACTTTGATGTTTTAAAATTGCCAAGACAGGAGAGCTCATAAAGCTTCAGATGGAGCACTTTTCAGAGTCAGAAATGTTCTGTTCTTGTTGTAACTTTTGAACATCCTACATTAGTAATCATTTTGAGTGTGGACCATGTTAAAATCCTATCCAGACACTTTGAAACACGGTGATCATGTTGGAGATGTGGGTTAGAATGCGACCTGTGTCCTGCCCTAATCCACCTCTCTCCATCATTTTCTCTCCTCTATCAATATCTATTCAGAATTGCATACTACTATAACTCTAATCGGCCTATACAAAGAAAGTTTTGTGTATGCATGCCAACTTGACAACCTATTACTGTGTATTTTTTTTAAAGGTTAATGCAATGAATTCTGCAAACAAAAGAGTCAGTTTCAGTCTGATTGGCTGAATTCTACACAGTTTCCACATATTTATAATGCGCATTCAGAATGCATGTGCAACAGATTTATTTTATTTTATTTTTCCATCTAACCTACAAGTTGTTAAAATGTCTTGCCTTCTGCTACTACATTACAAAAAGATAAAAAGATACTACACAGAAAAAGCATGCAAGTTTTAGAAATATTTAGGCCCTACTATTTTTAATTTAAAAACACCAATATGAAATGAAGTAATGAAATTGAGTAACTAAAAACTTTTGTTGAACTTGGAACAGTAACTTTTCATATAGAAATATTACAGGGAAATGCAGACTGTTGCATATTTGCACTATAGTATCAGAAACACTGCAATTGACTGAGGGAATCCATTAAAACATTAAATACCATCAATGCAGAACAAATAAAGAATTTACAACATTCCTCAAAGTTGAACATGTAATCAGAGCAGACATAACGTGAGTATGAAACTACTTAAAAGGAGATAATGCATTGAGAAAGCATATGCTAGTTTACCAGACACATTCCAAAATCAGCAATTATTGTGCATTTACGTTTTTAAAAGACCTGCGAGGATCAACAGCATTGCCCGGACACAGAAAATGGTGAAAATGTAATTGCAACGTCCCTATAATAAGCTACTCCAGCTGTCTCGCATCAGATAAAATGTTTGAGAAAATTACGAGGCAGATGGCAAAGCTGAATTTAAAGAATGCAGAATTTAATTTGCATAATGCTCCTTTTAGAGAAAATTACAAAGACAATTCTCACAAGTTGACCTTGATGTTGTTTTCATCCTACATAACTCTAAACTCCAGGGAATAAAAATCAGGACAGATCCTATAACCTGTACCAGCACTTAAAGGTAAAAGTGACTGAAAGACTACAAAGACTTTATACTGAAACTCTAAAGACTTTTTATCTGTAAGTCCCATCGGCGTCAGTGAAGCGAATCTCTGTCAACTTGAATTTCAAGCCATATTAAAGATGCCTCACTATACCACCAAATAAAAAGTGAAAGCTAATTATATTATTAATAAATATGCTAAAGTGGTGCAACCCTAACTTGAACTGAGTATGTTAAAATAAGATGTTCTAAACCTGTATGCATTTATTTATTTATTTTTATGCTGAATACAAGAGGAGATATTTTTAAGAATGTGTGTAACAGTTGCTGGTAGCCATGACTTTTATAGTATTTTTCCCCACTATGGAAGTCAATGGGGACCATCAACTATTTGCTTACCCATATTCTTCAAAATATCTTCTTTTATGTTCAACAGACAAAAGAATCTCAGTAAATGATGACAGGATTTTCATTTTTAGTTGAACTATCCCTTAACTTTCCAGACCTTGCACCACAGTTTCCTTTGTGTACTTTGTACAAAGCCTTTGGGCAACCAACACACAGAACAGTCAGTTATCTGAGGGAAAGCCTGAAGATGGTTCGAAAGCAGATGTTTTGACAGTGGAAAGACATTACAGCTCTAAACTTCGCAGCTGTGCATGAGCGCGTGTGTTTGTGTAAGACTGTGTGGCCCAGTTGTGCAGATTCGCTTGCGGCTGTTTGGTGTCCCATGACTTTTTAAACATTAGAGAGACAAATCCCATGTTTTTTGTGTGATATCTATTATATATGTTATATAATAGTTTAAGACTAACCTAGAATGAAAAGTACATGGTTTTAAATTCACAAATTGTGTTCAAAAGTATTAATGTTCAAAGGATTGCAGTAATGTTTTGACAGTGGAAAGACATTACAGCTCTAAACTTCGCAGCTGTGCATGAGCGCGTGTGTTTGTGTAAGACTGTGTGGCCCAGTTGTGCAGATTCGCTTGCGGCTGTTTGGTGTCCCATGACTTTTTAAACATTAGAGAGACAAATCCCATGTTTTTTGTGTGATATCTATTAGATATGTTATATAATAGTTTAAGACTAACCTAGAATGAAAAGTACATGGTTTTAAATTCACAAATTGTGTTAAAAAGTATTAATGTTCAAAGGATTGCAGTAAGTAATCTCACTCCATGTTCCCAATTTTTACACTGTGGATTGCATTTATCAACCTTGCAACACTTTTACTGAAGTTAGCGTACAAAAAAAATCCTGAGCCAGATCACAATATTAGCTAACCACTTCAGGATCAAGATCGTAGACTATTGCAAGTGCATCTCTGTTCACTGACCATTTGCTAAAGAAGGAAAAAATAAAACCCTTCATTGATAGAAAGTGCCTTGCAGCTAATGTTGTGGATGGTTTTAATAAGCCCCTGGTTAAAAATGTAAACGGAAAAGTGAGCTGAAACTGTTGTGACTTTACATGTCACCTGAATCACAAAGTCATCAACTAACACTGCAGCTTTATATATTTATTTTATCAATTCAGTGTTTGGCATTACAAGAGATACTTTAGGCTTTAAAACTGACTTGAAAAATTGACCACTTAAATTTGACTTTGAAAAAATTGTCTTGTTCTAATTTTCTGACTTAAAATCTTTAAAACTCAACTCAGTGTAAACAGTGTTTTACTGATAGCTACATCTTGTCTCTTACTGGTATCATTGCATGGATACCAGCCAAAAGTAACTTGGTCATGACAGAAGTTGGAAAAACAAATACAAGATGTTATATTGTGGAAATAACTTCAGAGTTCTGTCACTTCAGATGGCTATGTTTTTAAAACCATGTGATAGTTTTACTTGTTGACATTTATTTGCGGTGCTTCCCACTATAGGCTTCCATTATTGACCGCAAAACACATCTCTTTTTACAAACAAGTTAAAATTATCATCTGTGGTAATTGACAGCATGCCACGCATGATGAGTGGACATTTTAATTTCCAAAGTCCACATCCTGAAAAAAACATCTTTAATTGTGATTGTACAATCACAGTTAAACATTATTTCAATGAGGATAATATAGTATATATCATATACTATAGATTTGAGGATTTAAACTGAATATAATGCATCTTCTTCAGCTTCATAAAAGCTAACATGGACACATTCAATGAACATCAACAGCATTTTATCATACTGCAAAATAGTCAATATTTTGATATGTTCCCAGGATATATATGCTTAGTCGGCTAATTGGGTTGCATGCTGACTGTATGCCAAAAATTGTTTAATGTACCTGGAGAAAGATATCCATTAACATTTCCATTTATCTCTGGCAATTACTTGACTGGCACAGGATTCCTTGGCCTTGGAAGCACACCGCCTGTTTGCTGCCATCTATGCTCAGGGCATTCAGTTCTAGGAACACATTTGTTCAACCAATCACTTGAGCTGTAAATGTCATATGACTGATCACTCTGGAAACACAGAAAAAAAGGCCTCATGAAAACTGATTACATTTACATTACATTTACATTTAGTCATTTAGCAGACGCTTTTATCCAAAGTGACTTACAAATGAGGACAATAGAAGCAATCAAAACTAACAAAAGTGCAACAATATGTAAGTGTAAATGACAAGTCTAGGTTAGCCTGACGCAGTACACGTAGCAAGATATACATATATATATATATATATGTATATATATACACCCACACACACACACACACACACAAAGAAAAACAAATAGATAGAATAGAAAAAATGGAAAGCTAGTGTTTTTTTAATAAAAAAGAAGATACATGGATAAAGTAGAATTAAAATAGAATAGAAAGTGCTAGAGTTAGAGGGTCAAATAAAGATGGAACAGATGTGTTTTTAGTTGTTTCTTGAAGATGGCTAAGTACTCAGTTGCTCGGATTGAGTTGGGCTGTTCATTCCACCAGGAGGGAACAGTTAATGGAAAAAGTCAGTGAAAGTGATTTTGTTTGGGCCTCTTTGGGATGGCACAATAATGCATTGTTCACTTGCAAAATGCAAGCTTCTAGAGGGCACATAACTCTGAATTAATGAATTTAGGAAAATGTTTTAAAGAGCATGCGAGAGTTATGCGAATTGTTAATTTTGTTGTGATAGTATGTCCTTTTAGCAGTGGAGACATTAGCAGAGAATGAAGAGAGGAGTGATCGATATACATTAAGGTCAGTAGGATTTTGTGATTTGCGCCAACAACATGTTGTGTTGTATTTATATTAGATGATGGCAGCACAAGAACAAAAATAGTGCTAAAACATTCTCTTGTGTCTTACCTGAACTAACAAAAACAACAGACAGAGTTCTTGCCACACTTTTTAAAGAGCCTCAAAAAAGATTACTACTTTGAAATGGTTGTCATACAGCAAAATAGGGTAATTAAAGTAACAACCACTAGGGGCAAACTTCCCATGCTAACTAGCCAAACCAATCAAACCCTGCTGATGCCAAATATTTGTTTGATAATTTATTTCTTCAGTTTGTGACATTAAAATTATAATTTAAGTAATATTCATTAACACACGTTTATGGTTAAGACTACCCAAATCATCAAGTGATATTAAAAGAATTATCATGTGATATATGTTTTTTTTTTTTATCAGGCATTAAATAGAACACCTAAAATGTTCTATCTGCCAATGGAATCACAAGAAGGATCGAATTAATATTACACCTGCAATGATCATTTAATTAGCATGAGAGCTATTCACGAGATCGCATTTAAAACACTCGATCAGCAAAACCCAGGGTGAGTCAATGTTTTATCAGAACTATTTGCTGTGTTTTTACGCTGGTAAATGCATATGCATATGTGCATAATTTGGTTTTATGTTGAATAGAAGTGTTAGTGTAGGTCTCATGGAGTGTGAAGATGTCAATCCCACTCACTGTGTGAACGTAGCTTTTGAGTTTTTTGGTTTTGTCTGGTGATGCATTTGCTGATGCAGAAAAAATATGTTGTATTTATATTAGATTTGCATAGCTAAAGGAAATACAACTTCGGGATTGGTTTTTAAGTTTTGTGTGTCTTGTTCTCTATGGGCCCTGTGTAGTATTCAACACTCCTTCTCCCCTCCCCTCCCCCTTTTTTTATACACACTTCTGATGAGCAATGGGCTGCTGCTGCTTAACTAAGTAAACAAAGAAAAAAACTACAATAGCATATTTACAGATGAAACTGACCTGCACTTGAAACTCTGAACAGTAGTTTTGCTTCTCTGCTCCATCTGTGCACTTCAGTCACGACTAACCGATTCATGATTTATTAGAGATCTCTGATTCGAATGGCGAATTGGAATGGAAATAATCGCTTTAGTTTAATATTCACAGACACTAGTCCATATCGCGTTTTGATTCAAGTGTACTGACCTACTTTTGATTTATTCGTCCAAAATGTGGCATATTCCGTCTGCGTTAGGCTATAGGAATTCCATTTTTATGACTGGATTCTAGGGCTGCACGATAAATTGAAATGGAATCGAGATTGCGATTCGACAGAAGCTGCGATTGTCATGCGTATCTTTCAGTGAAGCACGGTTCTGTGATCAGCAGTAAATCTCC
>NW_015537936.1:122166-130026 GCF_001515605.1 Sinocyclocheilus anshuiensis | reverse complement strand
GTAAATGCTGCTCCATCTGAAAGCACGTGATGATGATTTACTGCTGATTACAGAACCGGCTTTACTAACAAAATGCACATGACAATCGCATTCGATTAATCGTACAGCCCTACTGGATTCTACGAACCAGTCTGTGTTTTCCGCATCGAGGAAATTATAGGGCCGTATGTCTCGGAGTAATCTGTGCAATTTGGGAAAGAAATCAATTAAATCTGTATGTGGATGTGTGTAAATATTCAAATGTAATCCCCTTTGTAATCGTTAACATTTTCATAAGTAACTGTAATTTAATTACACATTTTTTCTTAGTAACTGTCACTGATTACAGTTACATTTATTTTGTAATTAAATTACGTAACGCCGTTACATGTAACTAGTTACTCCCCAACACTGCATAATTCTTATTTCCTTGTGTGATGTCACATTTAAATGTTACATTGTGCTGAACGCAGTCCTTGTAAAATTGAGTATGAATACAAATTAAAATAAAAATGTATGTAGCGTTCAAGTATTTCTCAGTAAAGTTTAATTGCTTTAAGTTCTCTAGTAATTATTCCAGACAGTACACAGCAAAATCCCCAGAGATAAATCAGCTCTGCTCAGAGTACATATTGTCCCAATCTACAGAGTGTTGAAGTAACACTGAAGCAGAGTTACCACTGTTGAGGATTATGTGATATGTTTTCATGTCTAAAAACCTGAGCTGTAGTTGTTCATCTTCAACATTGTTAACAGCGGGTTTTCTTTACTAATGCTCACTCATCAATGAATTAATTGCTTAATTATCCCATTAACTTTAACTCGGCTTCAGTGTTACTTTAACACTCTGTAGATTGGGACAATATGTACTCTTAGCAGAGTTGATTTAACTCTGGGGATTTTGCTGTATAATAAAGAACACAGAAAATAATAACAAGCATTAGTTGGATGAGCTGCATCTCGTATGTGTCTCAAATCACCTTCTGAGGTCATTTGAGTCTTCAAATTGCTGTCTGTCTCAAATGCATCTTGGAGGACAACTGTAGATAGTTATTCATTCAGGACTGAAAGACTATTATTACTTGTTTTTCATCTTAGCACTGACTTGCAGCAAAGTACCAGTGTTGTTGACATCTAGAGAGTCGTAATAAAACATATTGCCTCATCCAAAAGAAGTTTTTAGTGGCATTGCTATTTGTCCAATTTGTCCCGCTCTGCAAAATTAAACAGATCCAGATCAAACCCAGATTACAGTCTAAGACACCTGATTTTGGTAATAAATTAGTTTTGACTAAATGCTTATTTACTTTTGGAGGATGAAACTCTTTTCTGTCATATGTACTCAAATACTGCCTCTCACAGTGAACTTCAAAGAAGAAAACATGTCCATTTCGCACATACTGTTTATTAAAAGCTGCTTGTGATGCAACAGGTTGTAAGGCAAATGCAATCTCATGCTGTGATTCTTAGCGTGCGTAGAGCCATAAAAGACTTCTCACTTAACACTGTTTTTGTTAGACTTTTAGCAGAGTGTAGGTACATGGAAGGGTCTGAACACTTGTGTACTTAACACATAATCTATTTTGATGTTAGGAAGTAATGTAGAGGATGGTTTTATTATGGATTAATAAATGGATACATAAGGAGCACTTTTTTTTTTCAACAATCATCTTCACTCGTCTCAATTCAAATACATTCACATTTGGGAGCCTGTTTAAATATGACGTGAAGGTGCATGTTTAACATCAGTGATGCCAAATACTATTGTTTCTTTTTGTTATGTAAATGATGACAGAATTATAGGATTAATTATTTTTAGTTCAGTTGTTCTTTTAAATGGTGTCACTAGGCACAACACAGAATTGCTTTAACTACGGTAAAATCACAGTAGCATGTGATGTTCAGTGTTATTTTATTATTTATATACTATTATAGTATTTATTTCGAATTAGGTTTTATTTTAATTTTCCATTTTAATTTGAGTTTAATTTTATATGTTTAAGTAATCTTAGTGATTCAACTTAAACATTTTATTTTAGTTGGTTGGTTGAAGTTTAAGTTTTTCATCTAATTTTTTTAAATTTTTTATTTCAACTTATTTCAATTAAAACTGATGCCAAAACTTGTTTTAATTCATAAAATGGTGTGCTATTGCTACCTCTTTAAATCAGTATGATAATGTATTAATACTGATCACAAACAGTTCTGACAAGTAATATTGTATAATTTCATTTAATGAGCTGTTGGCTGTTTACTTATAGCATTAATATAGACTTAATGTGCGGTTACAGGTACAGCACACTTTTTAAGGTCAACACCTTTGAGTGTGAGGAGAAACTCATGCTTCAGTGGACATTTGGACTGTGAAAGCAAAATTGGCTGCTCGGTGACAGTTGAAATTCAGCAGTGACCGCTGCAATACAGCAGAAGACAAAAACACAAAGACATATCATATTTTCTTTCTTGTGGTGTTATGGGAAGGGGAATGAAAATCAATCGCTGCTTGTTCTATACCAAACACAACTCGTAATCCCCAGTTCCTCAGAGACTGTGTTGTTGGATCAATAGATGCTTGCTGTGAGCAATGTGTTATGTTATATACTCACTATATGTTACTGTGATGGTAACGGATGGCAGGTCATCATGTCTTATCTTTAAGGCTTATCTCTCTGATAATCGTGAAGAATGGAGGATGCTTTAAAGTACATTTGAGAGTTGTTGCCTTATATATTGCAGCCCACTAAACTTTATTTTGAGCTACTTCTTAATTGTAGTCTTATTTGGGTGTTGCGGAGCTATTTTAGATAAATAGCTATGAACAACAGTTCTTTAAAGAAAGTGTTTTGCTAAGCTTAAAGGTGCAATAGGTGATTGTCTTCAGAAACATTTTTTGTTATGCTGATTGAAAGTCTCTTCACATCCCGATAGCAATCAATAAGTTAAGTGGTCTAAATGTATTTATCGGTATTTATATATTCTGTGGAAGGCGTAGGACCAAGAAATGTTCGTCCAATGAAAATGCTCGAAGACTTTCCTACCTGCCTGTCAACATATGTATTTCAACATAAGTTTTCTCACTGGTGAATGACACATGATGTATTGTAGTAATGTTGTCTCTGGTCGTCTGGTCTGTGAGCGTATATGCGTTCAGGGGGCGTGGCTTTGGACGACAATTTGCAGGAAGGGTGGGATGTTCGCTTTCAGTGCTATCAGGTTAAAGTTAGCATTTTCCAAGATGTCCTACTGCACCTTTAAACATCATGAAAAGTAGCTAGATTTTGAAGGCATTTATATGGGGAAATATCTTTTTTATTAATGTACAAGAAGAGGAACAAGGGATTTGCCAAAGTTTTGCAGGTTAGTGGCATCAATTCTTAATGAGACTTAGTAGCAATATACACAATATCAATGAGCAGAACTGTATATTCTGAGACATGTCTATAAAATAGATTATTTCTCTTTTAGATGGACCTATTTTTTTGTGATCATTCAAGAGTTTGGAGTCAGCAAGATTTTTTTTGTAATATTTTTGAAAGTAGTCTCTTCTGCTCACTAATGCTGCATTTATTTGATCAAAAATGCAGCAAAACAGTAATATTGTAAAATAATTTTATGATTTAAAAGAACTGTTTTCTGTTTTAATATATTGTAAAATGTAATTTATTCCTGTGGTCAAAGCTTAATTTTCAGTCTTCAGTGTCACCTGGGCATTCAGAAATCATTCTAATATGCTGATTTGCTGCTCAAGAAACATTTCTGATTATTAGCAATGTTGAAAACCGTTGTGCTGCTTCATATTTTATGGGCAATTCTTGGTCCGAATAAGCTGAAAACTGGCTTAGTTTTTTTCTTCCTTGCTACATGAGACTAGATCATAATGCTGAGTGGTGACATTTTTTCAAAAACATTGGATCTCAGACTGTAATTGAGCTTTTTTTTGAGTCGGTAAACTGGCAGTAGATTAACTCTAGTTTATGTGACTATAAACACAATGTGCAGTGTTGAGTTTACACTGACCTGTCTTCTAGCCTATAATTTTGTCTTCATTTTCTCTCTAAAGATCTGCAAAAAGTATGTTGCTAAAGGCTTTGGTGTTGCTTACAAATGAAAGAACTGCTCCATCACAGACTATGATCAAAATAAGGTATGAACATGAAGTAAAAATAAAGGAGAATAAAAAAAAATAATTTATGTACATGTAAAACAAATGAGATAAATTAATTAATTGCTAAATAAATGAATTTCTTGAACGTTACATGATTTCTCGTTTTCTTTTGAACATGAACTGTGAGAAATCTTAAAGATACAATAGAAAAAAACAGCCTGTTTTAGGGTTATAGAGAATGTGGAAAACGCAACGTAAAACTATGGCTGTTTTTGGTACAAGAAACCTTGACTGACGTTATAAGTGGACTTCAGGTGTCTTATCTGTCATCCAATAACTTTTTACCAATAAAAGCATGATGTATTCTGTCGCTCCGTGGATTTTCTGATTTTATTCACAGGGTCTCGTATACTAGTTTTGACCTTGCGGTGGCGGTATATCTCAAGGAGATTATGGAGTTTGGAGACCTTGCTAAAGGAATTACTCTGATCCTGAGTAGATAAAACCAGAGAAAATAAACAGAAACGAAGAGCACAAACATCCTTAAATCCCTCAGCCAATCAGTTCCTCACCTGGGTAATCCACTTTGAGCGAGCGCTGGCCACAGCAAAATGCTCGAAGACTTTCCTACCTGCCTGTCAACATATGTATTTCAACATAAGTTTTCTCACTGGTGAATGACACATGATGTATTGTAGTAATGTTGTCTCTGGTCGTCTGGTCTGTGAGCGTATATGCGTTCAGGGGGCGTGGCTTTGGACGACAATTTGCAGGAAGGGTGGGATGTTCGCTTTCAGTGCTATCAGGTTAAAGTTAGCATTTTCCAAGATGTCCTACTGCACCTTTAAACATCATGAAAAGTAGCTAGATTTTGAAGGCATTTATATGGGGAAATATCTTTTTTATTAATGTACAAGAAGAGGAACAAGGGATTTGCCAAAGTTTTGCAGGTTAGTGGCATCAATTCTTAATGAGACTTAGTAGCAATATACACAATATCAATGAGCAGAACTGTATATTCTGAGACATGTCTATAAAATAGATTATTTCTCTTTTAGATGGACCTATTTTTTTGTGATCATTCAAGAGTTTGGAGTCAGCAAGATTTTTTTTGTAATATTTTTGAAAGTAGTCTCTTCTGCTCACTAATGCTGCATTTATTTGATCAAAAATGCAGCAAAACAGTAATATTGTAAAATAATTTTATGATTTAAAAGAACTGTTTTCTGTTTTAATATATTGTAAAATGTAATTTATTCCTGTGGTCAAAGCTTAATTTTCAGTCTTCAGTGTCACCTGGGCATTCAGAAATCATTCTAATATGCTGATTTGCTGCTCAAGAAACATTTCTGATTATTAGCAATGTTGAAAACCGTTGTGCTGCTTCATATTTTATGGGCAATTCTTGGTCCGAATTAGCTGAAAACTGGCTTAGTTTTTTTCTTCCTTGCTACATGAGAATAGATCATAATGCTGAGTGGTGACATTTTTTCAAAAACATTGGATCTCAGACTGTAATTGAGCTTTTTTTTGAGTCGGTAAACTGGCAGTAGATTAACTCTAGTTTATGTGACTATAAACACAATGTGCAGTGTTGAGTTTACACTGACCTGTCTTCTAGCCTATAATTTTGTCTTAATTTTCTCTCTAAAGATCTGCAAACAGTATGTTGCTAAAGGCTTTGGTGTTGCTTACAAATTAAAGAACTGCTCCACCACAGACTATGATCAAAATAAGGTATGAACATGAAGTAAAAATAAAGGAGAATAAAAAAAAATAATTTATGTACATGTAAAACAAATGAGATAAATTAATTAATTGCTAAATAAATGAATTTCTTGAACGTTACATGATTTCTCGTTTTCTTTTGAACATGAACTGTGAGAAATCTTAAAGATACAATAGAAAAAAACAGCCTGTTTTAGGGTTATAGAGAATGTGGAAAACGCAACGTAAAACTATGGCTGTTTTTGGTACAAGAAACCTTGACTGACGTTATAAGTGGACTTCAGGTGTCTTATCTGTCATCCAATAACTTTTTACCAATAAAAGCATGATGTATTCTGTCGCTCCGTGGATTTTCTGATTTTATTCACAGGGTCTCGTATACTAGTTTTGACCTTGCGGTGGCGGTATATCTCAAGGAGATTATGGAGTTTGGAGACCTTGCTAAAGGAATTACTCTGATCCTGAGTAGATAAAACCAGAGAAAATAAACAGAAACGAAGAGCACAAACATCCTTAAATCCCTCAGCCAATCAGTTCCTCACCTGGGTAATCCACTTTGAGCGAGCGCTGGCCACAGCTTTTTGACAGGCACAGATCAACCTGCCTGATAAACCCAGAGAATTATTCCTGGTAATGCATCTGTGAATAGGTGTGTGTTTGTGTAAAAGTAGAGCGATCACAGCAATGTCAATATATCAGGTGGGTCTAAAAAAAAAACCTTCTGGTGTATAGTGCACAAGGAGACTGGACTTTAGCATGGCATTAGTATGTTGTTAAGATAACCAAGTGATCTTCTAAGCTTTAAAATGTATAGAATATGCACAAAATGGGTAAATGGAACATTTTTAACTCTTTCCCCACCATTGATGGAATTTTTCTGGCTTTCTGTGTTTGTCCATGCATTTAATGAAACTTAGTGCTGATTTAAAAAAATGCATGAAGCTAGATGTTAAAATAAAATAAATAAATATTTATGTATTTAGTAAGTCTACTAAATATTCATGGGGACCATGAAAGTTGTGAAAATGATCAAAATATAAAAACATAAAATAAAAGCTCAACATATGAATAAATACTTTTATAGTGTATAAATAAAACTAAATTAACACTACTGAACACTGGCTAACACTCACTTTTTTTCACTGAGGTTGTTGCAATATTTTCTGTTACAGCGTTAAATGCAGTGCTTTTAATATTTCCAAAAGTGATTCGTTTGGCTTTCATAAGCTATTTAAATGTTCTGATGACCTTGTCAGATGTCACCTAAAACACAACAGAACTTACTTGTGTTTGTGTTTGTATTTCTGTTTTAGTTTTTACTAACACAAGAGTTCTATAGGTTATCAAGGCCGTACTTTACGTTGTTGATTGTTTAACATGATGTAAAAGCACAAATAACAGTAGTGGCAGTTTAAAAAGTTTATATAAATTATTAAAAGTGTAGCCAAGACTATTATTTAGGATGAATGGCATCCCAGACACGACTCTTAAAACTGAGACTTTTGGTCTGCTTATTCTAGATGATGATATAACTTTTTGAAGTTTAGGTTTTGAAGTCTAACAGTCAGACACGGGTAAGTTACTAAGATTATATCCATATTTAACTGAAGCAGGTTCACTTTCTTTGGAAATATTGATTTATAATGAGTGGTATTATTGTCTCTAAAGCCCTATTCGGACGGTAATTGTTTCTCAGGGGGACGTAAGTGATTTTCACCATTTACAGGGGGTAGTTGGTGATTTTAATGCCGTCCGAATCCAGGATGTCGGTATTTTTCTTTCACCACCCCTGTAAAAATCCCCGGCCGAATTACCTACTGTTTTTTGACAAACACCAAGGTCGTGTGGTAATGTAATTGCCGTCCGAATCCACATCTCTGAGTTTACGAGAAGAAATCGATTCAAAATTCAGTGTTTAAACCCTTTTTGAGCACTCCCGAACACCGTAAGGTAACGTTGCACTTCGGTGTAATTTGCATACATATTTATTTCTGAAATGCTGGAAAGTATTTAAAAGAACAATACTTCATAACTGCTCCACCACAGCG
>NW_015537936.1:113789-121518 GCF_001515605.1 Sinocyclocheilus anshuiensis | reverse complement strand
ATCCAAACTGTATGCTAATTGTCAATCATCTTTGACGATAGTGGTCCTGACAGAAACAGATATATATCGCATACAATTATATACAACTATAGCACGTCATCCAATTTTTAAACAGGAGATTTAAATAATCAAATAATAAATAGGACTATATATTATAAAATATGCTTGGAATAATAAGAATACATCTTACACAAAAATTCATTTTATTTACAGCAGACTGTATGCTAATTGTCAATCATCTTTGACGATAGTGGTCCTGACAGAAACAGATATATATCGCATATAATTATATACAACTATAGCACGTCATCCAATTTTTAAACAGGAGATTTAAATAATCAAATAATAAATAGGACTATATATTATAAAATATGCTTGGAATAATAAGAATACATCTTACACAAAAATTCATTTTATTTACAGCAGACAACCACCCAGGTTCGTATAGAATCACAGAACTCGCTCCTCCACTGTGAATAGATCGCCATCTGAATCCATGAGTTTTATCACTGAGGTGATATGTAAATTAATTTTTACAGACGCCCATATGAGAAACAATTTAAGACAACAAGTACTTCCCATTGAAAGCTGAAGTTCTTGGTGTTGTGGAATTCCAATGCTTTTGTTTGGTTGGCATGTTTGTGAGGTGAATGAATGATTGATTATGGTTCTTCTCCTTTGTGACAGTGTGAAGTTTCCACCAGAGAGCTCTCCGATGGTTCTCTTAAAACATTCATGGGAGCTCAACTTCAGTGAATTTCCATTATGCATTTGGTTATGTATGAAAAGGAATGTTTTTGTCTCAAATCTCGAAACCGTTCAGTAAATATTACACTTTTCGTGGGACTTATCATCAGACGCCCTGCCAGTGACCTGTCTGATGCATGCGTGAGTTTCACAGAAACACAAAAGGCAAACAAACTCGCGGAACACATGAAAGAATATCCCTTTGTCGTGAGAATAGAGGGGGAGAGAGAAAGGAAGACCAAAGCGATTCAAAAATATACTTCCAGAGCACATAGGATGTAAAGGGCTGGAGGGAGGCATGCAGGCAGAGAGACATGAAAAGTTCCAAAACAGACAATAATAATCATTATTCTTCTCAAGCTAAAAAGGGAAATGGAAGAGAGACTGACAGCGATAGAGAGCGAGACAGAAAGGCATGAAGTGACGGATTTATGAGGAGGATAATGGAGGGCTGCCCCTTCTTCTCCTCTGTAGAGTTTGCTGCGATGGTAAGATCTCTATACATTATTCATCCAGAAAAGGGTAATTGGAATCATCTCATCCCTGATTCAGATGAAGGTTTGGTAGGTGACGCAAGAAACTCCGACAGTAGTTCCCTGGAAGACGGATGGCAGAAAGATGCACAGTGATTGATTTTTTTTTTACCAAGCAGAAGCAAGACGTGTACCTGGATCAACATGCTCTTTGGGTTGCTCTTATGTTTTTGAGTTTTGGGGTTTCCATTGTGCTGAAGAGTGGAGATTGTATTTGGCTTGACAGGAATGTTGATCCTGGAACACGTCTTACATGGCAACATCATGTTAAAATGTTCAACCTTGCAGTAATAGTAAAGCAGTGAGCCACATTACTTGCCAAACTATATAGCAGATGTTGACATTGGGCAACTTACAGGTTTTTACCTCTGACAGATTTTTGTTTTTTTTTAATATTTTTATTATTTTATTTTATAATACACTCTAAAAAATGCTGGGTTGTTTCATCCCAACTTTGGGTCAAATATGGACTAACCCAACAGTTGGGTTAATTTTTTACATAAAATTTTTAACCCATAAGTTGGGTTGAAACAACCCAGCATTTTTTAGAGTGTACTATATATATATATATATATATATAAACACAAATTTTTATTTGTATAATTTTTAAAGTTTTTATTTATTTATTATTGTACAGAAATTTTTCTGCTAAGTTTTGACTTGTGCCGTAATGTATAAATGAATGTGGGTAATAATATAGCAGTTAACTTAGTGATGACCTTTTTGTGGATCCCAAGCAACCAGCTTAATATATGCAATAATTTAGAATTCAATTGATGTTCTGTCATAAGTATATTAGCTATAACGGATCTGAACAGCTCATTCAGTCAGATTTAAGAGCTGGAACTCTGTTTCATAGCAGCATCTCTCTGAAGCAGGTGTGTAATGTTACCATCGTCAAACCTGGTTTATGTAGTGATCTATTCACTTTGTCACCTTCCTCCAGTGCTGTTAAATGTTTAATTTGAACGTGAATCTCAGCCAGGCTGCTCAAAGTAGCTTCATATATCAGAAAGCATCGTCATGTACTCGCTCTTTCCACGTATGAGTGAATGGTTCTTATTTAACGATGTGCTAATTAACATTTATAATGTGGAATGAGTCTAACCACTTATTGCATCTTTAAAACACACTCGAGCATCTGGAGTAAATCCCCTCGAGGACTTTTCAAGGTTATTTTACTGCTTGTATTTTCATTGGAACACACAGGAGTTAATTAAATTCTGAAATATTTGCTCCACGCCGTGCACTGCCAGTTTGTCCTTGGGGCCCGTTCGGTTTTTGTCTTCTAATTTCGATTTTCTGTATTTTTATTTCTCTCACTCTATCTTCATCCGTTCCTTACGCACTTTCCAATTTCTTATAAAAACTTTTCCGAATTACAGTAGATTGGTATGTGTTTTGATTCTTGACTTTGAGCATAAGGTTTCAAATTTCAAAAGGAAGATGTTGTTTATAAAGTTTTTGGCTGACAGAATACCAAAGCATCTAAATGCTGAGGTCTTCAATGCAACCCAGATCAGAAACTACAAGCTAAATGAGACATCTTCACAATTGCCTCCCAAGAGCAATTTCATCTGTTCCTTTCTAAACTCCTTAAGCTGAATAGTGCTGCTGTTGATTATATGCTTCTGTGTTAGACTCAAATAACCATTAAAGATGTAAAGCATACTTTTCAAAGGGAACATTTTTGCATAGTTTCACATTAAACGTCTTAAAAATGTTAAATAGCAGCCCACAGAACAGAAAACTGTCATTAACAGGATTCCTTTAGCAATTGGCCACAAGCAAACATCTGAAGTCGCAACTCTAATTTGCTTGGTTTGCTAGATTTGTCCTCAAACAATGAGAAAACACGACATTTCAGTTTAAAATGTATATTACGGTGCACTTAAAGGTATTTGGACTCTAATATTAGCAAAGTAAACTGTCGTGTCAGTGAAATGGTTTGCTTATGCTATTTTCCTTTCAAAGAAATGGCATTTTGTTATCTAGTGCAATGACATTCACACATAAAATGGGTCATGAATTGAAAAAAAAATCAAATTTTCCTTGAAGAGGTCATATTATAGAAAAACAACCTTTAAGTTTTAGAACTCAAAACTACTACTTTGTTAGTTAAAATCAGCATTTTCTGAAACCAAGCAGCCAAAGTGTGATGTCATAGTGCAACGAAAGACCACCTTGCAGAAGATCGACGCCTACTTCTACAACGTTGCCTCTTTAGCCCCGCCCACCGATTCAAACGTGAAAAAGCAAATACAAGAGAGACGCAAACAAAGGGTTACAGAATAACAAAACGTTATGAGATTATTAAAGAGTGGACTATATCTTTAATGAATTCCAGATCACGTCAATAAGACAGTTTGTTTGCTCGCTTCGGTTTACTGCGGATTTGTTTTTAAACAAGACACGGTTTGACGCAGGCTTTTCAGAGACTGAGAATAAAATATGATACAGTGCTGACTATATTGGATCGGACAGCAATGTTGCAACATACAAGCATAAGTAACAATGATTTTACCAGGTGTCACTATTGCTTTGTCTGTTAAACATTGTGGTTACACTTTACTTGAAGGGGTGTGCATAAGACTGACATGACACCTTCATAATCATGACATGACACCTACATAATCATGACATGACACATGTCATGAATATGAAGGTTTTTTTATGCATGTTTATGACAACTGTCATTAAGTGTCATTCACTCAGTTATGTAATTTTGAATGCAAAGATGACATTGTTTGAGATGTCTTTGTTATGGGCTATGGTAAGGTTATGGGTAGGGTTAGGTTAAGGTTAGGTCAAATAATGTCATATTTGCATTTTATGCATGTGTCATGTCATGATTATGAAGGTGTCATGTCAGTCTTATGCACACCCCTTCAAGTAAAGTGTTACCAACATTGTTTTATATGTACTGTGTATTTCTATGGTTTTAGCCCAAAATGACCCATTTTGTTTCCAGAGTGCATTGCAGAAGCAGTTTTTGTTAATATGCAAAACTGTTAGCCAATCACAGCAGTAGGTGTTTAGTTGAAAACCTATCAAACGGATCGTTTCAAAGATGTATGTAACATGTACTGTATATTTAAAAGCCTGTTACTTCTTTGATGTAGAAATCTTGCTTTGTGGACCTCAGATACCATTATAATTTAATAAAATAAAATAAAAATAAAATGAATGAATGCAGTTCATGACTCCTTTATAGGTGGTTAAAGTGTTTAATTCTTTAAGGATTTACTTCATTAAAAATATGTTGCTTTGGTTTAAAGTCTATATAAAGTCATACTATATGTATCTCCCATAAGTATTTGGTCCTCCATGGACTTTGACCTTGATTATTTTTTTTTCTCTCTTCTCAAGACACGTTAGTCTAATTATGCAGTACATTTAATGTCCCAATCAAATACATTTAAATATATTTAGATAAAATATTAAAGTTTATTATTTGAGCAGATGTTGCTATTTTTATAATGTCCCCCCGTTGCTGCTTCTAATGTGAAAAAACCGGCAATTTATTAACAAATATTCCAGGTGTTTCTTCTTTTTTTTTTTTTTTTCCCTTTCTCAAATCAAAATGTTTAACTAACTCTATTTGACACTCTCGTGCTATTGAACTGTCAGTCTCTCACTAAGTAATGGCTAACTTTAGCTCTTTGTTTGTATTCTGTTAAATGTATTCTGCATTCCGTTAATCATCTTGATGGGTGGAAAAGAAGTTATAATTAAAACAATTTAAGTCCTTTAGCTTGAATATAAAGCATATTTCTAAAACTCTTTTAATAACATTTTTCCTTAAATTACAACACAATTCTGTTAAATTTCAGTTCAAAATATTTGACCCACCTACAGTCCTGAAGTCCATTAGACTCTTCTGCTCAGTTGAACTTAGTTACAGAGAAGAGATTTGAAGGAGAGAGAAAGACAGAGAAGAAAGTTTGATTGAGTGTGACACATTTCATAATTCATCACAGTGGGTTACATCATCTGAAAGCGGGACGGGCCCTCCTGCAGTAGCACTGGACGCCTAAGGGGGGTGATGTTGCTCCACGCGCTTTTGATTTCTGCTCTAGCTTTGATTCTTAGATGGTGCAGGTTTGCATGTCATGGCGCTGGCTGCACTGCAACGTATCTCTCCCTCATTCCCTCTGTTCTCAACCCGCTCATTTGTCAATAATACAAATATCAAAATTCATAAGAATCAGGAAGCTGAAAGAAGCATTTAGCTAGAAATACCAACACGAGCCCATGTGATATTAACCAGGAGTTCAAAACCCTGGGGTGGTTTGGTATTCACTAGCACTCAGCCAGTAGTATAGAGCGATGTTCCCTCATAAATAGAAGAAAAACAGCATGTTTGTGCACAGAATAGCACAGCAGAAAATGGCTTGCATTAATATAAGCATTAGAATATGAGAAGCGATTTCCTCCCCCCTGCTTTGACTGGCAGTATATTTTCTTAAATGATGTAATTTGTTTTGTCTTTATACTTTTATTTTGTATACTTTTATTTAAAGATGTATTCAAACATTAAAAATAGTTTCTCTTCATTCTGTTTGAAGTTTGTGAATAACATTTATTTAGTTAGTTAGTTGCCTTTTATCAGTGTTATAAATGACCTTTACCTTTTCTTTATGATTCTGTAATAACCACCCAGGTTAATAGTTAATGTCTAAAGTTGTTGGTTGTTCAGTGAGTTGTGGTCAGTCAAGATATTTCTGTTGTAATTGTGTTTATTGGTGCATATGAGTCAGTTTATAGTCAGTTTTAGTAAATTTTAAAGGGGTCATTTCAGCTGTCTTATTTCAGTATTATTCATATAGCATTAATATTTTGATATAGTATTAATATTATTCATAGTATTAATATTTTGAATTTCCAGTTTATTTAAATTTTAGTTTAAGTTTTTATTATGCTTTTGTCATTTTTATTCCCTTTTTTATATGTTTCTGTATAGATTCAATTAATTTTAATTCACTTTATAAATTTAGTACTACAGCTTAAACACAATTAAATCAGTTGCCAAAGCATTTTTTAAATGTAAAATTGACTTTTTTCAATAATTTATTCATTTATTTATTTATTTTGCATTTCAGCTTTATTTCAATTGCCAATGACATTTAAAAAAAATAATTTTAGTATGTGTGAAGCGCTTGAACTCAGCGATGAACACAAACGACTCGGTGATTTTAAACTAGTTTAAAGCCAAACAGGAGAAACACTGTGTGCAACGAACGAGACAGTCAGAAGGCTTTTCAATCTACACATCGCCATCATTTACCATGGATTTATTGTAGTAACACTCACTGCACCATGGCATTGTGGCACAAATGTGGGATATTCACATTGAATTTTATTACAGGAGTAATAGTATATAATTATAGTATGTATTTGTGATTAAGCTATAGCATGTGTGCATTTATACTGAATGTTTTTAGACTACTGTTTTTCATACAGGCTACCTAAAAACCATATAGTTATATTTTTACCATGGTACTGAGGTGCTACTTGTGTGTTTTTAACTGTTTATCATGATTTAAATGTATGCTACTATGGAAGACCAATGCTTAATAAAAAAAAAAAAAAAACGGTCAGAATAAATGTAACCATATAAGACTGAGGTTGCTACAATTTTTTACCGATTTTGATAATGAACAAAAATTTACCCCTGCATCCTAGCTCAAGCTACTATCAAATGTGCATTTCTAAGAGACAAAAAAGTGATATTATTATTATTAATATTTTCAGGCAACCCAAACCTGTTTCTTGATTTGAAACAATATCACTCATTAGAACACTTAGCAGAAACTAAGAAATACGATTTTGATAATGAACAAAAATTTACCTTTGCATCCTAATTCAAGCTACTATCACATGTGCATTTCTAAGAGACAAAAAAAATTGATATTATTAATATTTTCAGGCAACCCAAACCTGTTTCTTGATTTGAAACAATATCACTCATTAGAACACGCAGAAACTAAGAAATTAATTTTTCTATTTAGATATTTATTTTGTTAAGGAAAATTAATGGTATGGTTTCTTCAACTTTCACTGTGGAGCAAAAATCTGGCTTTAAACTTGAAAGAAATAAAGATTTGACATTTATCGTGATAATTATCGATATCGACTGATATGAAAAAAATTATCGTGATAATTTTTTTGGCCATATCACCCAGCCCTACTTATAAGTATTTTTGGTGTAAGCATCCTTCACTAACATTATAACATTATACTTCACTTATTATAGAATGTGATTTAAATGGTTTAACAGGCCTAAAGACAACCCATCTGTCGTGTTTTACTGTACCTTGAACCTTTTAAATGTGCAATGAAAGGAGAAAGAAACAAGGAGATGCTGGAAACCATTGAGGTTTGAACTGTATATCACACTGTATAAACAGAAACACACACACACACACACACACACACACACACACACA
>NW_015537936.1:104392-113640 GCF_001515605.1 Sinocyclocheilus anshuiensis | reverse complement strand
ACTCTATAAACACAAACACACACACACACACACACACACACACACACACACACAGGACCTCTAGCACCTCCCCAAACACACCAGCTCGTGAGTGAAACATATTTCTAGCTGGTCATAGGTGTAAAATCCATTCTCGGTGTGCCTCTATACAGCCAAGATAAACATTCAGTCATGTGAATAATTAATAGCTGTCTAAAGTGTGCTGCCAACAACATACAACCACTGGAAAAGCCAGATTCTGCTGTGTGTGTGTGTGTCAAAGAGAGTGTGTGAGAGATGTTTAAATGTCTTAAGGCACTTTTTATAAGTTTGTGTGTTGTGATGTTCAACTTACTGTGTGATTGGTCGCAATGCATGCTGGGAGCTTAAAAGTTGGATGATACTGTAAATGATTTGCTTGAGAGGAAAATTAAAACAAGCTGCTGTGAAATCTATTTACTGCTGTTTTCTAAAGTGAGCATCACAACCAGTATTGATTTGAATAAACCCTTACAGTAACTCTAAGCATTAAGTTTCCATTTTATGGCAAGTAATTCCTGCATTGTTTGATCTGTGGACATGAATGATACCTCAAATCATGTGGCTTGTGGAGGAGAGATGCGCTGTTGCTTTTCTAAGTGATCAGACTTGCATGAATGGCAATAAAATGGGCAAAAATAGATTTTTAGATATTTTTATTTAGCTTTATATTTCAGTTTGTGATTTTTAGTACTTTAAAGGTTTAGTTCACCCAAAAATGAAAATTAGCCTATGATTTACTACCCTCAAGGCATCCTAGGTGTATGTGACGTTCTTCTTTCAGATGAATCCAATCGGAGTTACTGGCACTTTCAAGCTTTATAATGGCAGTGGGCGGGTGTTTCTGTTCAGCAGTCCAAAAGAAGTCCAATAAAGCGCATCCATCCATAATAAAACAATGTTTAATATAACTCTGATTGGATTTGTCTGAAAGAAGACAGTCATATACACATATGATGCCTTGGGTGAACTAACCCTTTAAGTTTATTTCAAAATTTGTAACTTTCATTAGTTTAAGTTCATCTAATATTTACATTTTATTTTATTTCAGCTTTATTTAAAAATAACTTAAGAAATGTTATAATCTAGCTTTATATTTTCCAGTTTTAGTAATGTTAGTACTTTTAGTAGTTAGTTGCCAACAATAGTTGCCGTATTTCAATTAACAGTAAATTATTGTTAATTTTTAATTAATGATAACAGTGAGTCACAAAAATGCATTAATGTTGTGCCTTGAAACAGGCCATTTCCTGTTAAAAAACAATGTGCTTTATTTAGATCTGCACCAAGCATTCTTATGCATTAACATTATGACAAGTTAAATTAAATATACACTGTATACTTGAGTGTGGAAGCTATTTTGACAGCAACAATTGTGTGCGTTTATGTGAGGTAAGTGGCAATCTGTACTCCGGCTGAGAGCGGAAATGTAAGTTAATGTTATTGCATTATTAGTGCCGTGTGCTAAGGTAAGCATCTCTATTACTGTTACTCAAACTTAGGGTTAGAGATTTGGAATTTGAACAAGGTGCTTATTAAATTCGGGCGCGTAACTCGTTCTGCACCGTTTGTGCTACAGACGTGAATGATTCCTCAAATCAATGGCCTGCAAAGGGGAAGTGTGCTAGTGCTTTCTAAACAATTTGACTTAAGATTTGCATGTGTGATTAAAACAGGAAGAATAATTTACATGTATTTGGCAGACAGTTTTATTCAAAGTGACTTGAAGAGCATTGAAGGTGTTTGTTATATCAAAATAGAATTGAACCCATGACCTTGTTGCTGCTAGAACGATGCTGTACTAGTTTGTCCAGACATTTCATAGACTTATAAAACATGGGGAGACCAGAATGTCCTTAGATTTTGAGGGTCAATCATGTAGAGCAGGGATTCTCAAACAGGGGGCTTCAGTAAATTTCTAAGGAGGCCTCCATAGGACTTAAAATACGACGAAAACAAGCATCAAAACAATTGAAAACATCTAAAAATCAAGAAAAGAAACTTGAAACATGGTTCCCACTCTCTGGAAATATGTGAGTCTGCCAAATGTTTTCCTAAAATCTGAAATGTTGCTCCAGGTTCATTTTGCTGCACTTTTTAAATGACATGTCGTCAAATCAGCTATTTTTATTTAAATTTTTTTCCCTCCGTTGCAGATGCGGTTTTATTAAACCACACAGTGTCATGAAAAACCATGCCTGTGGATGCAAAATGGTTGCAAAATGATATTGCATTACTTGTAACACATTTCACAGCAGTTTCAAAGTGAAATGTCCAGTTTCTGGTGCTAAATAGCACGTTTAATTTACTTTGAAACAGTTAAACGTGACTGTGGCAATGCTTTAAGTTGTTTGTTGTACATATCAGAATAGTACAGAAATGAAATGTCCAGTGAGTGCCATTGAAAGATTAATGTTCAATTGCATTTAAAAAAATGTACCACCTACATTATAGCTGATCCTAAACCTAACCGATGTTGTTAACAAAAGCAAATGTAAGATAAAAATGCAATTGCTGAAGCAAGCATGACATTTTAGCTTCCTCAAACAAGGCTTTGAGGTATTATGTGGAGTATCCAATCACTCCGCATTGCAAGTGCAATGCTGTACCAGGTGCGCTACAGAGCAAGTTTACCTAAGAAAAGCCATTGTGAGGATAATGTGACGCAAACGTTAAAATGTATTCCATTACACATCATGCTACACTATAGTAAAAGTTTTTTGAGGACTGTGCAAAAATAAGCCTTTATTCAATTTGATGCTCTACTCCTGTAATCATAATTTGTGTGAAAATGAACAAAAGTCATTGATGCTCTAGTGTTTTTCACATAGAAACTGAAATCTATGTATATAGGCACGTTTTTGCAGTTTTGCAGAAATGTAGGCAGAGTCATATATTTCCAACGAATATTGGTTGAAAAAATATGGATAGTGCAGTGCCCTATGAAATGTGTTACTACTAATACTCTTTTTCTGTTAAAAAGAACATCTCAAACCACCTGACAGCTTTTACAATACTTCAGGAATCCATTTGTGATTTTTCATAATCAAGCACATTAACTATTTAGGAGCATCAGTGCTTAGTTTCGTTTAGCACTTAGAATGGATGATGTTGTGCATCGTAGAGCAATCAAAGCCATAGCACTAAAACTTCAACACTCGTTCAGTTGAGTGGCTAATGCGTTATTCTTTATTAATTCACAAATGAGCTGTTCGTCACATTAAGAAGCCTTGCGACGGTGTATGTTTATTATATTTTAATGGTGACAAGGGAACGTTGTCTTCAGAAGTGTGATTGAGGTAGTGTGGTGGATCTGAGCGGGTGATGCAGAGGTCATGGGTTTGATCCCGTGATGGGGCGACCTGTGAACTGTTACGGTTACTGATGTCGCCATCATGAGCGAAGCCCTTAACCTCCGGTTGATCCGGCGGGGCCTGCACATTTGATCAGAATACAATGCATCACTTTGGATAAAATCTTTTTTTACATAAGTATCCAAGTCATGCTCACCTGTTGTTGCCATGGAAATACAATGCGAGGGATGCTGTGCCGGATCTGTGGGAAATACAGGGGGGATGGATGGATACGCTTTTCCGGGCATTATGGTAATCAAGGGAGTTGAAGTATGCATCTCTTCTGATTGTTTATATGAATATTTTGTGTGTGTGTGTGTGTGTGTTTTCTCTCAAGTAAATTTCAGAGCTCTTTGTGGCAAAATGGAGGGAGACTTGTATGAACTCTTCATATATATATATATATATATGAAGAGTTCATTTGCAAAAACCCATAACGCCATTTGTATTTTTTTTTCAGAAATCACGTTTTTTTATTGCGCATTCCAAGTAATATCAATCAAACTGCAGTTGGGTTGTTTTAAGTAAGAATAATTTAAACAAATACAGGTAATTTACAAAATTAAAGTTAATTGAAAGTATGTTTTTTTTTACATATTAAAAGTTAGTTTTATAACAAAAGCAGATAACTCCAACAGTTATTTTTGGCAAAAGCAGATAACTCCACATTTCATGTTTTAGAGTTAAAAAAAAACACTAATTTAATCTTTGTAATCTCCTCAGATGACAATGTAGATGCCTGACAAACGTTGTTGTTGTTGTGATCATAAACTGTATGGATGTGATTACACGCAATACACGGAGCTTTTCCCTCACTATTGTAACGCGCTGCTTTTGCAAGGTTCCGTGAAAACGTTTCAGCTTTTATTTTCCTTTTTCGCCCTGAAGAAGATATCACAGGTTCATCAAGTTCGTCGAAATTATCCATCCTCGATCACTTTTAGTCAGCTTTGACGAAACTCCTCTCAGCTTCTCCTCTCCTCTCTTTTTTTTTAAAGTGCCGTTTATCATTTTTTGCAAATGAAATGTGTGTTAATTAATTATTTTATTATTTAATAATTATATAATTTAATTATTTTATATATATATACACACACATACACACACACACACAACATGTATATAAATCATTGACATCAGTCAGTCAGATTGTCGTTCTTACAAATCAGTTTGGATCGTAAGATTTTTGATGTTTTCTCCCGTCTAAGTTTATTCTTAGCTTTTTGTGGGGTGATTTTTATTTTATTTTTTTTAGGTTGATAATAGGTCAATTTTATATTATGGTATTTATTTTTTAGTATGGGGCAAGTCTGACAAATGGTAGTAAGGTAGAGTGAAACCTGTTTGGAAACAGTCAGTGTTTTTGCTATTCTGTTTAGTTACATGCTTTAAGAACAGAATAAAAAGTTTTTCTGCATGGGATCTGAAGTGGTGCAGGGGTTCAACTTTATAAAAGGCAGTGAAGGTGTGAAGACAGAAGGCCTTCTGCAGTTTTAGGGCGTCGTTAAAAACAAGCTGATTTACGAAGACTGCAGAATAGAGCTGCTGAAGCAGGTTAACTCAGGCCATCACAATGAGCATTTTGTATTTACAAACTAAAACGGAATATTGTGTGCATATGTCTGTGTATGTCTGTGCGTGGCTTTATATACAGTACAGTGTCTGTTTGTTTGACTGTTGTTACGTTACACTGAATCAACTGCAGAAAGCTGACACTAAAGAGAGTTTGATTAAAAAAACAAACATTTGTGTAAATTTTCTGTTAGTTATGGCTGCATCTATCTCCTCGAATGGTAGACGAGCTTTATATCGTTTTTGTTTGTAATAATAGAGCTTATTTTTGTTATATTTTTTATATTTTTTATCCATCTGTTTGTAAACTTAAATCATATTTATATTATAAGTCTCCAATATCCATTTTTAATAGTTTTTCTTCTTTTCGCACAATAATAACATTCATTATGTATGTAATTTTTAATAAATAAAACAAGATTATGTAAATAATATAATAAATCCATAATTTATCTGTGAACATCCTTGTTTCCTGTGTAATAATTGTAATAGAGATGTTTCTTGGAGAACCACCAGATGGTGCCATGTATTGGTAACCCCAGTATTGTAGCAGCGATATTTGATTAATAGAAAAGTGCAGATATCTGTAAAAATATTGGATAACATTTATTATTCTTCTTTCTCTATTCATAACCAGGCAAGTATCCAGCAGATAGACAAACAGTGTAGCTGTACTACGCAGCGCAGTTCAAAAATAAATAAAACTATAAACCATAAGAGAAAAAACTGAAATGTCAGTAGTTGAAAAAGTCTTAAATCAGTTCTCGTTGGCCAAACTCCATAAAGGCGTTTTTTTTCTTTCTTTTTTCTGTGCAGTAGCTTGGAGGTTTTTGACCCATGGACGTCATGTTCAGTGGCAGCCGCTGACTTGGGTTGCTCAGTTAGAGTGACAGTTGGCATCACAGTCGTCTGTCTGACTAGAAACTAAATTTATGAGGACGGCCTGCCATCGGCAGTGTTGATGTAGTTCCCTATTTCTTCCGCTTCTGTATGATGGACTGCAATGAGCTCCGAGGTTTGTTCATGTGACCTTTGAAATGGTCTTGCGTCCTTCCCAGATTTGTGCTGCATTCTAATTATAATTGAAACTCTTTTGTCGTCATTTTGGTTTATACAAGTTATTTGAGAAGGTTTTTACACTCCTGAAGTAACTACAAAACTAAAAGTAATTAAAAATTCATATACTGAAAAAAACCCAAAACATGTAGTGTAAAAAAAAAACATTCAAATTGCTAGTAAATGTCACAATTAAATAAGAAACAGCAAGTAATACATTAACATGAAATTTACTCCAATAATCTTTGTTCTTTAAAAAATATTTATTTATTCTTTTATGTATGTATTATTTACTTGTACAATGTATGCTTATTTTTTTGGGGGTCAGTGAGTTTTGTTTTTTTAATTAATACTTGTATTCAGCAACAATGCATCAAATTGATGAAAAGTGACAGTAAAGATATTTATAATGTTACAAAAGAGTTCTATGAAATAAATTATTTTGTACTCTGTACTCATCAAATCCTATGAAGCAGCACAAGTGTTTTCAACATTGATAATAATCAGAAATGTTTCTTGAGCAGCAAATCAGCATATTAGAATGATTTCTGAAGGATCATGTGACACTGAAGACTGGAGTAATGATGCTGAAAATTCAGCTTTGATCACAGCAATAAATTATTTTAAAATATATTCAAATATAAAACAGTTTTTTAAAATCATAATATTTCACAGTATTACTGATTTTAATTTATTTAGCCTTCATAATTACAAAAGGTAGGAACATTCTCAACGTTTTCTAAACATTTTAGTTGTATATTTTTTTGGCATTTCTTTTGAATTATTATGGTGTGAAATACTGTGTATTAGACTAGTATTTGTTCAGTTTGGAATCTGTAAGGCACTGCATGTTTACTGGTACTTTGGATAATATATATCTCTTTAAAGCTGATATTTTGGCTGACGGTGTGCACACACTGAGAATGCAGTTCCTCCAAGGCCACCTGGGTTCTGTGAAAATCAATTTTTGCTCTATCTGCCTGAAGTGAAACATAATGCCCACATAAGCTTACACACTGAAAAGCATCCTGCTCTCTCCTCCAGAATGGACATGTCACCTGAATAATTGGGAGTGACCCATTTGAGGCCTGATGGTGACGGGGAGCGCTCGGGGTCGATGCTACTGTTCGATGGCACTTCCTAGCAAAATCCATCTCCATTTCATGCCGGCTCAATGGAGAGATCCGCTTTCTCTGTATCTGTACTTGTATTCACATACTGTACTAGGATTAATGCATTTCACAGTCCTTTTGCTTATGCATAATACTGCCTCTTGACACAGAATTTAGGGCAGAGTTCATTGCGGACTTCCTCAGGACGAATTAACGTTCATATTGGGTGAGAATAAGACGGCACCCATCACGTCATGAAAGTTGTCACCTCAAACTCTGCGTCGCTTTTGCTGTATATCAGTGAGACAGATTGTGAGAGTAATTAGACAAAACACACAAACAAGCGATTAGTCTTCCATTCTGAATGCTTTTAAGTTATGCAAATGAAATGATTATGGCTGGCGCCGTTTGTATTATTTTCCTACCATCCCATGTGTGATATTTGTAGCAGATGTTTGGTACGCCGCCACCGGAAACCATTTCCAACTTTTCACCTTGAGACTTTTAATGGGTTTCTATTCAAGTTATTGTGTTATAGTCAACGGCTAAATGGGTCTGATTTACTTGCGAGCACAATGAGTTATTTTGCTAAGTTTACCCTGTTCAAGGCTAAATGAAAATTCATAATTTGATGTTTTATAGCTGCCTTTTAAAAATCATTAAGCCTTTTTTCACTGCTGACTCAGTCTGTTATTAAGGTTTGCATTTAGTGGCCTTGTTCATATAGATACGACCCAAAAAGTTCTTGTAAATCAGAATCATTTATGGAGGATGAAAATTATTTATTTATAATATTTATTTTTGAAGGGGGAAAAAAAATCGTTATTTTTTATAATGACTCTGAATGACAGGTGCGTTTATATTTTTGTTATTATGTATGTATGTACTGTATGCAGTATTTATTTATTTCCAAGAAAATGTTGTGTGTGGTGACTCATTTACAATGATTTTTAAATTAATAACAAACCATGTATTAATGTATCAATTTATACATTTATTTTTAATAAACGGTCTATACATGGGCGTAAATTTCGTCTAACAGTGGGGGGGCAATAAACAAAATTTCTCAAGAGCAATTTTTGAAGGGGACACAAATAATACAGCTAAAATTGTACTTGTAAGGATAAGTATACACAGAGGAAAGCCTTACTACTATTAGTGCAGCAGGGAGACTGTGCCAAATTAAGACAACGTCAAGCTGTTGTGGTCGCGCCGAGACAGCGCTCGTGTCGTTGTAGACATTACTATCCGTCAGGCAAGTAACGTTATTATTGCTAACATAGCGGACTCATCGAAAAATACATTGGCATCATCTGTATTAAATAGAAAATAATCACTTCATATAGCCTTGACAGCCTTACTTACAACTATTGACTTTTTCTCTCACCGGACTTGTGTGTGTGTGTAGGTGATGCAGGATTGCCAGGTTTTCGAAAAAACCCCCCCTGCCTAATTGCTACTCAAAACTAGCCCGATCACGTTTCGAGGGGGGTTCCTTGCATTCTGGGGGGTAAAATACACGTTTTTCTGTGAGGTTCCAATGGTAAAATTCGCATTCATACACTGTAAAAAAAATTCCGTAAAATTTACGGTAAAAAAACGGCAGCTGTGGTTGCCGGAATTTTACCGTAAAAAATACGGTAGCTACATTTTAGGTTTTACGGTTTTAACTTAAATTTACAGTTTTAATGCAATAAACATTCATTTAACAACATTAGGTGTAACACACAACCCTAATATACAAAATTGATAAGAAAAAAACTAAGAAGAAACCGTTATTTCAACAAAAAAACATCAAATTTGAAATGTAACGCAAGGAATTCTGGGAGTCAATTTACGGATATTCACTGTAAATTATATGGTCTTTTTCATTTAAAAAACGGTATACTACCATAAAATTAATGTCCATTTTACAGTCTTTTACCGTTAAATTCACGGCCATTTTTTACAGTGATCACGTTATTGGGGTCGTTTGCAACAACCCACGGCAACAGTGTTGAAGTAGCCCAATTCCACGAGAAAACCGCGGACTTGGCAACACTGATTGATGTAAAAGAGGAAAGCAGGCATTTGGACCAAAGCACTGTGAGACAAGGTAGGGGAGACTCAGAATGTTTCTAAACTTAAAACGCATTTT
>NW_015537936.1:84525-103908 GCF_001515605.1 Sinocyclocheilus anshuiensis | reverse complement strand
TCGGTTTATAGTAATGGGAATTATTAATGAGAAAATGTTAGAAAAATAATAGTTTAATTGTGTTTTTTTTTCATTTGCTTTTGGGCTCAAATTACGAGTTAGATACATGTTTCGCCAAAAAACAAGAACAAATAACAAACTGTCATAATTTTATTACAAATATTTCAATGACTGAACTTTTTTGTACAAAAAAATCCTGCATCCCTTTCTTCAAATTCTTATCCGGCACTCGTGTTCTTTCATGTGCTTTTTCATTTTTATTTTTTATCCTTCATTCGGTGTTCTATTTTGAGTTGTTCAGCTGAAAATCCTTGGTGAGCAAATTTATTGTAATTTATTTATTTATTATGGTGGTTGCATATTGGCCCAAGTTTCTGTTATTATGGTTTCTAGATATGTTTTTTCCTATTTTATTGTCCACCGGGTAAAAAGCACAAGACTGATCAGTTAGAAAAGTAATAGCACACTTCTCCTCAAGGAGTTATTTAATGTCACTCTAACCTCTCATAAACAAGAATTTAGGCAACCTTTTCCCATCAGAACCTGCCATATCATTTGACAAGATTGTTGAGAATAAAAGTCTCTCAAAAGAACATTTTTAGTGTGTAAACCACACTTGAGGAAGTTCATGGTGCTTTTCAGACGCCCAATATGTACTTTCCTGTATGTGTGTCTTTTGAAACTAGTTTTTTTTTCTCTGTAACGTCTTAAATGCACTCGTGCTGTGTGTGATACGGTCATAAATGACTGTGCTCGGTTTGAAACCGTGTTTAGAGGCACACGTGAGAAAGAGCAGATAACACTCATTTGCCATTAAACGCAGCATGTGCTCACATTACCATACCAATGTCAGTTTAAAAGCATCACGGAGGGCATGTCAAATGAGAATGCACAGATTACTGAATCCAGTAATTGCTGTCGGTTAATGCGACACAGAAACAACAATGGCACAGTGAAAGTGTACTGTGAGTATTGGGATGTGACAACACACATGGGAATGGCGGTGCAAATGCTCAAAGAAGTTCTCATCTGTACAGATCAAATGGAAACAGACAGGTGCTAGGTGACAAATGCTTTGGGGCATGTTTACATGTCGTCCTGCAGGAATCGGAAACGCAAGCACCAGTCCAGTGCTGCTGAGAGATAGATGGGAATGATTGAATGAAATGTAGCTGCTGTTTGCATTGTGAAATAATTTAAAGCTCTGTTAACTACACATACATTATATGACATTACAAACTCTCATGGCAGTTCGTAACTGATTTGTTTTTGTGGATTGGTGGCCAATTCATGTGAATTTGTACAATCTCATTTGTACATTTACGATCTGCTTACACTCCATTGATGGTTAGAAATGGACCTTTATTCTTACGTTTTTTCTAAAATGTATACATTTACATAGGAATCAGACTGTACAAATGTATACAAACTCACCATTCATAAAATAGTTACATTTTCTTACAAGATCAGTTTGGACTGACTGATTTTCGTATTATTTGAACATATATTAAGGAAGCAGCGTTACTTGATCTAGATTGTTGTGAGACAATGTTTTACAACGATAATAATAAAAAAAAACATTTTTGAAAAGATCATGACATTTGAATTCAAAGATCATGTGTGGCAAATCATTACAATGATTTTTAAATGTAGGCTGTTTTTTGGACCATTACTGCTGCAATGCAATAGTAGTAGTAGTAAATAATAATAATTAATTTGTGTTATTTATGAGTATTTAAAACAGTGCTGGTATTTCCTGTACACACGTGCTTCTTTTAATTTCTTCTTTTAAAGTCTTTTTAATTTTTTCTCTAAAAAAATTGAGACACTTATTTTAAACTTTTATTTTATTAAACCTTTTTGTATGTATATTTGTTTGGCAAAATTATGACCTGGACATATTTGCATGTGATTCACCTATGAATATATAAACATGAACAAATATCATTGATTGGTTTATGTTTTACAAAAAAAATGTACAGTCTCTGATCTTTTGATATATTTTTAAGAATTGAAAAAGTCCTGCATCTTTTGCTTTGGCACTCGTGTTCTTGCATGTGCTTTTTCAGTCCTTCGTTGTTCTACTTTGGGTTGTTCGGCAGAAAATCCTCGGTGAGCAAATTTATTGTTATTCACACATTGCAAATCTGCTTGGATAATAGATAACACCAGTTTAAGCCCAGGCCTAAGCCTAAAAATGATTTTCAGGGCAGAATCATCAATTATAGTGTAATTTAATGTAGGACAGGGTTTATTGTGTGTCTGGAGGCCTGTAAACCAGCTATCAGGATCCAGAGGCAGGCCTACATTTGCAAATCTCTCCGGATCATGAAAAAATGCTGGCTGACTTTGCTCGCAAAATGCAATAAATTAGATGTCATATGGTACTCGAAATACACTGTGACTGAAAGTGTCAAGAATGCAACCGCGTGTTCTCACTCTATTTTCAGCCTGACCCGATTTGATTCTCTTTTCCGAGGCACCCAAGTGGCTTCGCTTATTCTAAAAAACACATCTCAGCCCTCAGACATGCTTTATGCATTGCTGCAGACATGAACCGAATGGTGGGAAAGTGTCAAAATGCACCCCGGCTAAGAAATGAATGGAGGGGCGACTGTAGAAGATAGCAGCCAAAAGCGTGCACGCTATTAATTATTTTGTATTCTGCTTGACCGCTATGTATCGATTTGCGAAATGAATCGCCAGCTCGGAAACCTCTCCAAGAGCTTGACACAGAAGATTAGGAGAATGTCAAAACCGCCTGTGATCTGTGAGGCATGAAGTTTGAAGATGTTAACTGCAGTTTTTCAGCCAATAATGTGCAGTCCATCTATCGCTCATCGTCAGGATCTTGTTCCAGGAATGATTTCCGAGGCTTGTTTTGGCCCAGCAGTCTCTGGGACGAGGAACGGCGAGCTTTGCTAAGAGGTCACCGAGCTACACTCATTCATGAGGAGATAAAGTAAGGTTTTGAGACAAGGGCGACTGCCACTGTGGAGGGGCTGCGGCTATGAATAGGATTGCACTGCCACAGTAGTATGAAGAATGCTTTGCTATAATCAGTTTCTGTTCCCATGGCACAATGCTTATTTTGTGCAACCGAGGCATTATCCAGCTGTCGTGAAGATGTGGGGGAAATGTCGAATTGTCACACATTTTACTCCAGTAGATATTTCTCAGATTCCACATTCTTTAAAGTCTTGGCTGAAAAGCTAATGAACATTTATGTTGTTATTATCCAAAAAAAAAAAATGTGTATGTATGTATGTACAGTATGTATTTGTTGGTTGGTTGGTAAATTTTTTTTCTTCTTTTTTTAATTTAAGTTTTGGTCATTTTAGTACGTAATTTTCTGTCACTTTTTATGATTTGTTCAGAAAAGTTGCATCACATAATACACACTGTACCTTATTTTCAAATTCATCATTGCTTTTCCATTCATTTTGATAGATAAATAGATGGATAGATAGATAGTTTTCCATCTAATTAAAAAAAAAAACATTATTTCTGCTTTATTTCAGTTAACTGAACATATTTTAAATAGTTGTAGCTAACAATAACTTTGTTGTCACACTATATGGGGCAAGTAGTCACAAATGGAATCCATTGTTAAAAAGCCTATTATCAGTAGATGTATCGGCTAAATGTAAAATACAAAACAAATGAAACGGTAAATGTAAAAAATAAAATATAAAATACCAAACCATTATTTTAACCAACAAACACCGCAATTTAGTAAAATAATTGAATTCGTAAAGCTCACAATGCATGTGACAACTTGCCCCAATATATAGTTGGCGTTTGTCTTAAAGTATGTGAGGGTCATTTTACTGTGATCATTTGTTACACAACAGATAATACAAAAAATGTTGGTATTTTAGTTTTGAAAAACAGAATTAATTAAAAAAGCAGGCTTTTGAATAATTTGTGACAACTAGCCCCAGTCTCCCCTATATCAAGAACATTTATTAGAGAATCGAAAATGCATCACGAAAACATCATGGGATTGTATTTAACCTCCAAGCCCAAACACATGCTGCATGCTAGTCGTGCGATTTTAAAATGATCAATTTAACATGGGCTATTTCAAATATGGGTTAATATTTCATATTTTTCTCACGGATGGAGTGTAAGAGATAATACGAGGAAAAACTAACACACACACACAAAGTTATTTTTTTTTAAGTCTGTTACCTGTGGTTTGTGTTTGCACTTATTTATCACTCAGTGTTTGCTGTGGAAGGGCAAAAGCTTTGTTTATTTCAGAAATGGAAAATGCCGTGGAAAGATTTGTCACGGTCAAGGTTGAGTTTAAGAAGAAGCACAGCTTACTAACATGAACGGCATGCTGTGGTATGTGGCCATATGTTTACTGATGCTGCTAGATGTGATTTATCACTCTTGATGCACATAAATCTATGGAAAATACATTTTTAAAGCATGTTCCTTTATTTTTAAATTAGTAGAGCATTATAAAAAATTATTTTCGAAGTTGTAAGTAAAACAAAGATTATTGGAGTATGTTTTACAAGAAAATACCATTTCATTTTTTCCTCCATTTTAAAATTGTATGTTTAATTCCATGTGTTACTTGCCATTTCTTTGTAATCACTTGTGAAACTTACTAAATTTATGAGAAGAGTTTTCTCTTTAATATGGTACTTATTTTTGCTATTTAGAATCATTTGCATTAAAGCATTAGTGTAAATGATATTATTATTTATATTGGTTAAATCATTTTACTAAAGTATACTGATCAGCTTTCAGCTGGTTATTTTTTTTTCATAATTCTCACTGACCTCACAGCCATGGTATAATCTTAGTATGGTATTAGAATTTCTCATTTATGTTAACTTTAAACCAACAACTTATAATAAAATAAATGGTGTAAGTGTGCATTTGAAGCAGAAGGAAAAAATATTGAACATCCGAGAAAAAAAAAAAATCACTTTCTGAGCACAAAAAAGCTTTCTTCCTGAACGTCAGGGTTAGATCTTATTTAAGTTATGTAACTTCACATTCATTTGTGCTGGCAGTGTGAAATGAGTACATTAGCATTTAAACCCGCATAACCTTGAAGATTTTCGACATTTTAAAAACACCTTCCTCCTCTGCTTCCCACATTTGAACAGCATATTGCACCAGTTTCCCTGCAGTTCCTCAAACTTCCCTGTGATGAGCAGTTTAAAGTATTTAAAGATTGCAGGGGAAATGAATGGTAACCGACTCTGACTTCAGCGGGACTCAAAAGCACAGACTTATGGGAAGGATTTTGCCTGCGGTGGTTTTGGCTTTGCCACTCTAACAATGTAGCCCATTAACGGAACTAAATTATTTTTCCATTAAAGATAAGCTTCCATGTGCTCACCCAACCCCGGTCCGGCAGCTGAGTGTGAGCAATTAAAACTTGCTATGACATTTGCCATCCTGTTGTTTTGTGAAAGATGAGGGTTATAGTGTTACCGCTGCGATGACCTTCGCTTTACCCTGTCGCTTATAAAGTGGCTCTGCACACGTTTATAAACTCAAATGGTGACCACATGGCAACCTTTGGATGTTATAGCAGCAACCTAATAACTGCTCTTGTTCCTCAGGAGTGCTCAGTGTGCAGGCACATAACTTAGAGTTCGATTGTGTTGCGTGTTTTACTTTTTTTTTTTTTAAAAGTCAACTAGAGTTGAATTTTTTTTAAATAAAATATTTTTAAAATACAGTTAATAGCTGTTTTTAATTATTTTAAATTTATATTTTATTTATATAATTATTATAAAATATATAATTCTATAATTATATTAGTGATATTTATATAATTTTTTAAAATTCATTTATTTGATCAAAATATTTGCAAATAAATGCCGTTCTTCTGAACTTCAAAAGAGAATCCTGAAAATAATGTATCCTGGTTTTCATCGTTGATAATCAGAAATGTTTCTGGAGCAGCAAATCACCACATTAGAATTATTTCGTAAGGATCATGTGACACTGAAGACTGGAGTAATGATGCTGAAAATCCATCTATGCATTACAGGAATAAATTACATTTTAAAGTATATTCAAAGAGAAACCAGTTATTTTAAATTGTAATAAATGTTCAGAATTTTACTGATTTTACTGTATTTTTGATCAAATAAATGTAGCCATGGTGAGCAGAAAAGACTTCTTTTAAAAACATTAAAAAAATTTTAAACACCCAAACCCAAACTAATTTTTATTTTATTTTATTTTATTTTTTATATTTTATTTTATTTGATATATTTTTATTTAATTTCATTTAATTTCATTTAATTTATTATATTTTATATTTAATTTTTAATTTTTAATTTTTTTATTTTATTTTCAAGATCTTGCTTTTTCATTACATTAGAAAAATTGTAATGACCTCAAACGTTTGCACGGCTTTTGCATTGAAATATAGTTATTCAAGTTTCTTATTTTTAAGTACAATGAGTGCTTGATGTGCTACTGAAATTCTTATTAAAAAGTTTTTAATTATAACTTTATTGTTTACATTTGTTGGAAACTTGGAAAAAATACTCTGCTGCTGATTTCCATCCTGATCAATTGATCACATATTTTATTCATCAACATACATGAGTTAAGCTCCGAGTAAAATGTTATTTTCTGATTTGTTTTAATTGTACTAAATTTGAACTTAATTTGTCATGCTATTTAACATATCCCCCAACCACAGGTCCTGAATAATGGAACCCTTGATAACTCAATCTTCCTGAGGTCCTCTGTTTTGAAACTCATAATACACACCTTATGATTCGGACAAATTCTTGCCCTTCACGTTTCCTTTCTGTCCTGGATCCCTCCAGCTAATTGGCTGGCTCCTCATCAGTCCTGTGATTGGCTGAAGTCCTGGCCCGTCTTTCGCTCCGAGGTCATGCTAATGAGGCAGGGAGCAGATCGTCTTTCTCCGGCCTTCCTAATGCAGAATGATGCATGACCAGCTGGTGTGCCCACGTACAACTGCTGCTGATTAGAAAAATGCCTCTTAGACTCGAACAGATACAGAGATGAAATAAACATGTTAATGAGGAAGGAGAAGCGCTGAGGATGGAGAGATGAGAGAGAAGAGGAGAGACTCTCTGCACTCAATTTAAAGAGGCTTTGAGTTTAGTCCGTGATTGGCATCAGACGGCCTCTTCCTGCTGGGAACTCCAGCTGTAGTCCCCCGGTTCAGAACATTATAGTACTGCGGATGCTCTTTGCTCAGTTCTCAGCTCATCTTGATGCTGAAGATATCATCATTTTGAGATGAAGCATGTTTTCAGTTCACAAATCTGCATGCATAGTGGTGTCCGAAAGTCTCAGGGTAAATAATTTCTATTTAAACCTTGATATAAAAATTGTGAGCATTTTTAAAACAAAGAAAAGTTGTAACTGTAATAAGACAATACTTTTGCACTATTTTTAGGCCATGAAGGAGGAAACTTAAGGATAAATTATGCTGTATAATATGCATTGAGTTTGCCATGTATTGACTGACAGCTCTTGTGTTGCCATGTTGAGAGAAATCGGGAGTAAGAGAAGAGGCGTTGTGCGTGCTGTGTGAACATGATGCTTACTGTAGTTCTAAAAACAAAAACTGCAAAAACAGATTCTGTAGTCTTCAAAATGAGTAAAAAGTAAAATGCAAATATTTTAGAAACCTGCAATAATTAAATATGTTAATGTAAGACCAATATCATTTATGTTTTTAATCCTATTTATTAACCAGTGTCTTTGCTACTGACCTTGGCAGTATGGTTCTGTTCTGGGCAAGAACTCCCTGCACATCCATGCAGCCTAGCATGGAAAAGAGCAGGGAGAGCAGCAATAACCCCCCTGGGATAAACAGAACAGAACCAACATAAATGTCTTTCAGATATCATTAATGTTCAATAATTGAATGTAAATGTTTTAGAAATGAGTCTGAGTCTAGGGGGAATCAGAAGGCCGAATCCTGACTGGACAGGAGGAGCTGGGGATGGAGGAAAGCTAGTGATAATACTGAAGGTCCTTATATTGTATATGGGTGCTGTGATAGATGTTTCCTCCCTATAGGTAGATGTGGATCAGCTGAGAGTCAGCTGATGCGAGCTTGGCTAACGTGACCTGCAAGAACTGACGCTATGCTTGATGATAATGATATCTGGTTTATTTAAAAAAAAGGTTCAGATATTTTTGTCTAGCAACTTTAGAATTTTTTTCATTTAATTTTTTAAAATCTTTTTTATCTTTTTCTTTCGCTCTTTTTTTAAAGACTTAAATACAGAGTTCTGGCATCTGGCATAGTCCGATAGGTCTAACTCAATCTGACCTAATGACATCATTATCACATGGCACAGCTGATTGGTTCTCTCCTGTATCGGTAGCCAATGAGCTTGCTGCTTAACATTCAAATATATGATTAGTAGCATGATTAGTTGCAGTAGCAGTTGCAGCTTGCTTCAGAAACCCTCCACCTTCCCCAGCTCCACCTGTATAGATCTGCTACGAGGTGATTCATGTATGCTATATGGGGGTTATTTCATGTATGTTATATTTGCAGCAGCAATATTTCTTACATGCTCACAGCAGCATGTTGTGGATGTATTGGTAGTAGCAAGTCTCGGTACTTGCTCTGCCGCAGCGGCAGCGTAGCCGATCTATTCGGCCAAGACCAAATACATTAACATTGTCATGTACATTACCATGCCAATCCCTCCGAGAGTTGTCATGACAGAAATATTTTAACTGCTTTTTTGAGGGGAGAAAAAAAAAGTTCTGAAAAGTGTCTACAGCCTAGTGTTGAAAAGTTGGCTCCATTTTACAAAGTTGAAAAGTTGAGACGACAAGTTGAGTAGCTTTGATGAACGAATAGATCTGAAATGAAATGGTTTCAAGGCCATTTTCTTCTCCAATAAGTCTCAAAGATCCAGTGAATGCGTATTTACTCCTGGTAACGTCTTGCCATGTCCAAATATGCTTCTTCACCTCACATTAATGAAATAAACTGCCAGGAAATAGATGCCCGGAGGCTGCGTTTACCAAAGGATACATGACTGAAAGAAGAAGCTGGGCATCTGAATGATGCCCGTTTCAGCCTTGAGAGAGCTGAGAAAACATGAAGAACAACAACATCTTGTTTGGGTGCAGTTCTTTCTGCTGCACTTCAGTGAAGCAACTCAAAAGCTTTGAGCTTCTGTTAAAGTGAAGTGCTCTCACCTCTGCTGTCTTTTCTGACATGAACACATCTCGCATCTGGATGTTGTGGTGGATGGATGAAGACCTGGGACACAGATGGCCACTGGAGGAATGACAGACACCAGACTTCTGCAACTCGCATGAGTTTCTCCTGCTGCTTTACAGCTGCTCCTCATCAAAGACTCTTCACTTGCAGGCATGTGGATAACATTCATTAAAGCAGCACCACAAGCACATTTAGTCTGAATCAGAGAAGGTGATTAAACATCGCTGCAGACAGAGGTGATGTGAATGATGTTTCTACCAATTAATCAAAATGTAGCACAATGCATCATTGAACGAGGAGATTTGAACGACTGAATTCATTTTCCACCTGTGAATGTGCCATTTAGCCACAGTGAAGATGAAAACATTATTTTAGAAATCATTATTTAATGGGCTGAAAACATGTTAAAAGGAATGCTGGGGTAAAGTAAGATGGTGGTTCTAATCAGTATTTTACCCATTTTTTTTTTAAACTTATTTTTATGTTTTATTTTCAGTTTAGATTTAGTATTTTTGCGTGCTTTTAGTTGTTGTTTTAAAACATTTGTTTAGCTTTTATTTTAATTTTAGTAATTTTAGTGCTTTAACTTCAAACTTTTATTTAAGTTAGCTGCTAAGGTAACGTTAACATTTTTTGTAAAAATGTTATTTCAACTAACAGACATTATTTGAATAGTTTGTTTTAATTTTAGTTAACAATATCAACACTGATTCTAACTTGGAGTTAACCGAGACCAAGTTAACCAGCTTGACAAGTTTAGCAAGTGCACTTTGGTAAGAATTTTGGTTAATTAGGCTATGAATTTTTGGCTAATTGCATTTTGCAACAATGTAGTAATTGCGTACACAATGTAATAATTTGTTCCCTTGTTTTAAAAACATTGTGCGCACAATATAATAATTCTTTCCCCCGTTTATAATTCGTTCCCTTGTTTTACTAAATCATGGCCACGTTTTAGTTAAATTGAGGGAACAAAAAATATTATATTGTGCACACAATTTACTTGAAACAAAGGAAGGAGTTAGTTAATTGTGTTCACAATTTAGTAAAATAAGAAAGCGAATTGTTGTGTGCACAAATTAAAAATGTTTTTTAATGCTATGGCTGCTGTCTGATAGTTTCTTTAGCTTACTCAACACCCATGTGTAGCTTATTCATTCCCTAACTTCCCATATTGTCAGTTCCTAAAGGAGCTACAAGTCAGCTTTGGCTGTAGAGCAGTTCACTTGTTTTCTCTGTTTTAATGTGAGGTACTGGAAGGGAAATGTGTAGAAAACTTGCCTTTTGCTTTTTTGATAATTGGTGGAACACGATCAGAAACTCTGTTGGACTGTGATGAGGTAGAAAAGTTGTAACCTTTTGGGTAAGAATGACCACAGTTTCACAGGTTTGTAATTCAGACCTTTCATATACAGGGCAGAGAGAAGTGTGAACATGCTGGATAAAAGATGTACAGTGATAATTGGGAGAAAAACACCAGGATCTTGGCCAATGGCTCGGTCTCCAAAACACATTTTAGCCAAATGCAAAACATGCAAAAAGAAGAGGCATTAAAAATAACAAGAAGGAACTAGTTTTTGTACATTTTTCTATGAAAACGTATGCAAAAGTTTGGGGTCAGTAAGTTAATGCTTTTATTCAGCAATGATGCATTAAATGGATGACGGTAAAGACATTTATAATGTTACAAAATATTTTTATTTGAAATAAATGCTGTTCCTTAGAATCCTGAACAAAATGCATCTCTGTTTTCACAAAAATATGAAGCAGCAAAACTCTTTTCAACGTTGATAATAAGAAATGTTTCCTGAACAGCAAATCCGCATATTAGGATGATTTCTGAAGGATTATCTGCTGCTTAGAAAAGCAGAACAGAACATGCTTCGTCAAAGCATGCAATTTAAGTTTTATTTGACTGTAAAATTTAGTTGTATGCATATTGTGTGTTGTTGATGAAGAAAATATACAGTAGGCTATTTAACCACTTAATGAGCAAAAGCTGCATCAGTCGTAACAGGCCTAAAGCATCTTGACTAGTCTGTGCAACCCCTATTTCTGTTGAAAAGATCAACATAATCATAAAGTCTCCATGCTACATCAGAGAGTCTTTAAGGATCATTTCTAGACAGCGGAGAGGAAGTCTATCAACAGAGCTGAAGGCAAACGAGGAGAGAGGCAGTGGATACAAAAGAACGACAAGCTCAAGTTTGTGTTTGGACTTTTGTCTGATAATTGCCTTGTGTAAATCATTGCATTTACAGAGTTCCATTACCACAAAGAATAGTTTGCTTTGTCTTGGTGAAATTCTCTCGCTGAATAGCCACAGGAAAAAAAAAAAAAAAAAGCACGAACATCCCAGCGCTCAACATCGCTCCCTGATTGCATAATTCAAATGAAGACATTGAATAAGGGTTCGTGTTCTTTGAAGAACCGCATAATCAGAGCATTTGTCCCTTTTGCAGCTTGTCCTCTAAAAGCAGGGATGGAATGGGGAGCAGAAAGCGCTGCAACTCTCTGTATTTTACCGAGGACTTTTTTGTTCAACTGTCGTTTGAATTGTTACTCTAATAGATTCCTGATGAACTGAAAATCTAATTCAGAAGTGGACAGTGGCTGTGAGAGCATCTACACTGGCAGCGCCAATTGCACCTTGCTAGGGCTGGTAATTTCACGGGTTATCGTTTCCTTTGATCCTGCCTGGTTGTCTATATTTGATCTTTTCCCATTATAGGGAGCACAGAGTCGCCTGCTTAATGATGTGTCGGCCTGTTAGGCCGCAACTGAAGAACAGACTGCACAAAATTGATTGAATATATAATATCTGCTTTCAAAATAAGGTCTCCTGAGATTCAATACCAAATCTTCTCTTTCACAGCCAAAAAAAACAAGTCAGAAATACAATTTAATTCAAGTGGGCTGAAATTAAAGGTTGTTTATAGTCTGTTAAGTGGTTAACAAACTTAAAGTAGTAATTTCTCATAGAATCAAATTTTCTTTGAACTTTTGACATGCGAGTCAATGAATCATCGTCAACCGATTTTTTCCAAAAACACTGACAGCATCCAAATGTATTCACTCATTTTTATTCCTTTCTTCCCCACGTAGTGGACTAAAATGTTTAGACAAAAGGTTTCGCTAAATAGGGAATGAGTGAACGACTGCATGTAACTCATTCATTCAAAAACACAGCATTTGAATGAATGAGTGAATCATTAAATCATTCTCAACAGATTTGTTCAAAAATAATCTTTGAGTGATTCATTGAATCATTGACAACTTTGTTCAAAAACGCAGGTTCATTCAGAAGCTAACATGCTTGACTGTTTTTATTAGTGAATCATTAAAAACATTCCCAACTGATTTGTTCATTCATTAACAAGCGAGTCATTAAATCATTCACAACCGATTGTACAAAAACATGGACAGGAAAGAATATATTTGATGTTCTATTTGACTATTCCAATAGTCTTTACGAGCGAATCCTTGAATTGTTCTCAACCTATTTGTTCAAGTGAGTGTCTGATTCTTTAATAATGCACTCAACTGATTCAATGAGCAACAGCAATTCATTCTGCTGTGGCTTTGTTTGGGACTATTTTTGTTGGTGGAGCAAAAATATTCAAAGTAACAGGTAATGTTGTGCAGTATTAACATGTTTATCTATGAAAACAATATTGCACTTATGAACTATACAGTAGGATTAAATTCAACTTGATTATGATTATATGTATCTGCCTATTTATAGTTCTATATCCAATAATGTATAGTATTGGCTCCAGGTGTTGTGACCTAAAAGATTAGAAAATAATAATGAGCCAAGTGATTGTTCATACTTCCTGTGACAAAGGAAATTACCCCTGGTTTGCACATTTGAGCCACTGGACGGTGACGTATCTGGCTCCAACTGCTTTTGACATTTGAGGTGAATGAACAACAATGAAGCTGCAGTTTTTCCCCTTTCTTTTATAGCAGAAAATGAAAATATTGGAGGGTGGAAAACAGGCATATGTGATAAATTTGTCTCCTAGGTAGAGTGCACCAGCTGTTCCTTTTCCTTGAGTGCGCCACTTGATAACTTGGCCGCATCTAAACTGATTAGCTCGGTTTGAACACTTGTTCTGTACTGCCTCATCCTTATGAGTGTCAGACTTATTATGGAGAAGAGAAAGATGGAAAAACAGCAGAGACAATGAGCCGGTGGTGCAGATGGTTGTCTGACCCGCTGGAAGCCCGGGCATCCACAGATGAGATGAATGTTTGCGCTCAGGTCCTGTAATTGGTTATTAGAGTCAAACTGCACCCGATGCGGCCCCGTGCTGTCATAAAAGAGGAAAGAGAGAGGGAATGAGCGAGAAATGAAGGAAGACGCCAACTTTGCATCTTCATTATTGCTTATTACGATAGGTAGATAGATAGATAGATAGATAGATAGAATTTCGCAATTATAGAAATAACCTTACATTCAAACGGGGCGTCGGCGTCAATGCTTGATGGAGTGCGTTTCTGAAGCTTGGTGCTGACGCGACCGTCATCGTGACAACAGCCAATCACATTAGTTTTCTGGTGTTCTATTAACGTGATTGACTAGCGTCTGCACCAGGGTATTTGCATAAGGCGATCTGATTGGCTGACGCCTGCGTTGGCACTTGAAGTTGAAAAGTTTTCAACTTCTGCCACGAGCAACGGACCCAACGCGACGTGACGGACCCACAATTCATTTCGGCAACGCTTAACGTCACTCCATTCAATGTAAACGAGAGGCATTGACGCAGACACCCCGTGTGAATGGGGCGTAACAGAGAAATAACAGGCTAGATGAAGTAGAGGGGTTGGAGACGCTCTATAGCATGGAAAAACAGTAGAGATGTGGTCATTAGAAGACTGCTTCACCCTGTTGAACCAGGACTTTGACTACCAGTGGCTCGACGGCAACAGTTCTAGACTAAGAAGCAGGAAAAATCCAGTTAGGCATGTCATTAGAGCTACAGTAGGTAGTCTAGGATCTGCCTCAAGTTTACTTTCTTAAAGGAATAGTGCTCATTTTGTCATTTACTCACCCTCATGTCATTCTGACAGTTTCTTTCTTCTGTTGAAATTATGATTTATATTGTTAGGTTCCGGAAAGGATATAGCACAACAGAAGTACTGAATTGAATGATAGCTTTGTGTGAGGATGTGACCAAAATTCAAGCTATTTCTTTTCCTTGAACTCTTTCATCATTAAACAAAAGTCATATTAGAATGATTTCTGAAGGATCATGTGACACTGAAGTCTGCAATCAATTTTTTAAAGAATTATTTTGGGCGTTTTATGCCTTTTTATTTAGATAGGACAGTAGCCCATGAGGCTATTAGCGCCGACAATTTGAAAATATATTGAAGTAAAATATTTTTAATTGTAATATTATATCACAATATTGCTGTTTTTACTGTATTTTTTATCAAATAAATGCAGAAAAAAAATCTTGCTTACCCCAAACATTTGAACTGTGAATAACAGAATAACCTTATTTTATTTTTAATTATTTTCTTTTTAAAATATTTTATTTTCTTTTGAAATATTTTTTTAAATAGTTTGTTCTTTTTAAATATTTTATTTTAGTTTTAAAATATTTTATTTTATTTTATTTTAAAATATTTTATTTTTAATATTTTATTTTCCATTTGTCATTATACCTCCTATATTAATGTCTTCACAACCATTGTGATCTGTTGTATTCCTAAATGAGTTTTAATATTGTGAAAAATCACCTTGATACAAACACTTGTGCTCATGCAGTTCAGCGCCGTTCAGATCTGCACAGACAAACTGCAATAAACAACACTCATTAGACATTAGCTAACCTCATTAGACAGACGCTACCTGCATATATTTTAATTACCTCCCATCCTGCCAACACACCTACATGCAGCTTGGCAAGCCGGGCAGGTGCGTGAAGGGACGACGAGAGAGCAAGACATTCCCAGAGCAGGTGTAAAATATTGGGAAGTTTATCTCTGTAATCTGTCTCTATAAATACTCCTTGGAATATAAAAGCATTTAGAAGAGAGATTTTGCTTTTCAGTCTCTTCCGCTCGAGCAATTAAGTTGTGGCTGGAGTCATTAGCATCTCTACTCCCACAAACAAACTTAAAAGTGAAGGCAATTACCAGCAGCATGCTGTGATTTCGAGGGTGTTTTTGAAGATGGGTGGGCTGAGTCTGTCTGTGTGTGTGTGTATGAGTGCCTCTCTGATGGGCCGGTGAAATGGCAAACACCAAAATAGCATTTATCTGAACACCGGTGGTAACGGTTGGTTAAAAAACAACTGCGCAGGAGCCAAGCAGACAGCAGACTCCGCCTTTCTGTCCCACTTTTGTTGCCTGTCTTTGACAGCACGTGTGCGGTGGGCCTCCCTGGCAGTGGCGTCCTGCGATGGGAGAATGCCAGCCCGGATTGGGTAGAGACGAGGACAGCAGAGAACAAACACTAATGACGCCCATATGGTCCCACAGATAGATTAATGGAGCAGAGACTGCTGGAGAAACAGACTGCAGAGATACAAAGACGCGCATATAGAGTGGAAGTGCAAACTGAATGAAGTACAAAATAAATAAATAAGGCATGGAAATTAATGATAGGAAACAGGAAGTGAAATATTTACTCATATTTAGATGAAACAGCCGGAGACACAGATTTACTTGTTACGTTTCAATGCAGACTGACTGATTAAAACTTCCATTTTTCGATGGATAATGTGACTCGTCTCCAAACAAAAGCCTTTATTTAAGCTACATTTTTATATTATTTGATGTAAATATGCAAAATTTGCTGCCACAATGCTAACGGTGGTTGCCAGGTCATTGCCTGGTTGTTTCTAGGTGGTTATGGGTGGTTGCCAGGATGTTGCTATGCTGTTATGGGCTACTAGGGTGTTCTAATTAGTTAAGGTGTTATGGGTAGTTGCTAGGTGGTTATAGTTGGTTGCCAGGATGTTGCTATGCTGTTATGGGTTACTATGGTGTTATTGATAGTTGCTACGTGGTTATAGTTGGTTGCCAGGATGTTGCTATTCTGTTATGGGTTACTAGGGTGTTCTGTGTAGTCGTTAGGGTGCCATGGGTAGTTGCTAGGTGGTTACAGGTGGTTTCCAGGAGGTTGCTATGCTGTTATGGGTTACTAGGGTGTTATGGATAGTTGCTAGGTGGTTATAATTGGTTGCTAGGATGTTGCTATGCTGTTAGGGTTAGAAAATGTGACTCGTGTTGAAGTCTCCCAATAAAAGCTTGTATTTAAAACTAATTTTTTGTTGTTTGATATAAATATGCACAATTTGCTGCCACAATGCTAGTGGTGGTTGCCAGTTCATTGGCTGGCTGTTGCTAGGGTGTTCTGTGTGGTTGTTAGGGATGTTCTAGGTGGTTTCTAGGTGGTTATGGGTGGTTGCCAGGATGTTGCTATGCTGTTATGGGTTACCAAGGTGTTATGGATAGTTGCTAGGTGGTTATAGTTGGTTGACAGGATGTTGCTATTTTAGAAAAAGTTGTGTCTGCTCAATTGTGCTCCTTCCTGCAAAAAAATGATCTCTATGAAGAATTTCAGTCAGGTTTCAGGCCCCACCATAGCACAGAAACTGCACTTGTTAAAATTACAAATGACTTGCTTCTTGCGTCAGACCAAGGCTGTATCTCATTGCTAGTTTTACTTGATCTTAGTGCTGCGTTTGATACTATAGATCATGATATACTCATAGATCGATTACAAAACTATACAGGTATTCAAGGGCAGGCTTTAAGATGGTTTAGATCCTACCTTATAATAATTGCTGTTAATAGTGTTCATCGTCTGTTTTATTACGTCTTAAATTGATTTTTCCGTACTGCTGGTTCGTCTGGTCAGAGGAGAACTGGCCCCCCGACTGAGCCTGGTTTCTCCCAAGGTTTTTTCTCCATTCTGTCACCGATGGAGTTTTGGTTCCTTGCCGCTGTCGCCTCTGGCTTGCTTAGTTGGGGACACTTCATTTCCAGCGATACCGTTGACTTGATTGCAAAGATACTATTTAAACTGAGCTGGATGTTGACATCACTGAATTCAATGATGAACTGTCTTTAACTGAAAAATTTGTGTTTACTATTGTCATTTTGCATTATTGACACTATTTTCCTAATTAATGCTGTTCAGTTGCTTTGACACAATCTGTATTGTTAAAAGCGCTATATAAATAAAGGTGACTTGACTTGACTTGCTATGCTGTTATGGGTTACTAGGGTGTTATGGATAGTTGCTAGGTGGTTATAGTTGGTTGCCAGGATGTTGCTATGCTGTTAGGGTTAGAAAATTTGACTTGTGTTGCCACAATGCTAGCGGTGGTTGCCAGTTCATTGCCTGGCTGTTGCTAGGGTGTTCTGTGTGGTTGTTAGGATGTTCTTGGTGGTTTCTAGGTGGTTATGGGTTGTTGCCAGGTTGTTGCTATGCTGTTATAGGTTACTAGGGTGTTCTGGGGGGTGGTGGCTAGGTGTCTATAGGTCATTGCCAGGAAGTTGCTCTGCTGTTGCTAGTGGGTTACAGATGGTTTCTAGGACATTGCTATGCTTTTATGAGTTCTAGTGTGTTCTGGGCGGTTGCTAGGTGGTTATGGGTGGTTGCCTGGTTGTTGCTATGCTGTTGTTAGGGTGTTACGGGTAGTTGCTAGGTGGTCATGTGTGGTTTCCTGGTGGTTATGGGAGGTTGTTGCTATGCTGTTGCTAGGCATTATTTTTAATGCTAGATTACACTTACATGTTCATTTCCACTGTCATGTTGCATAAGAGGTTGCATCTCTATATTTTACAGAATTTTCAAACATTGACAGAATTCAAAATGCTTTCCATTATTTTCTGCATCAATTTAAAGTATGTTAATAGAGATCAGCAGTTAAGAAAAGCTCAATACATGTTTAATTGCTCTCTTTAGAAAGAGAAATTAGAAACGAGAAATGCAATCTGATGAAATAATTGGAAAATAAATAACTGGAATTTGTTGATTTAAATCAGGTGAGAATATTGTATAGTGCATGAGGAGAATAAAACGAATTAGCTAATATTCTCCAACACAGAGATGTATATGATTATTTGCAGTGTATTATATTTTATATACACAGCTGAGTGTGAATAACAACAATGCATTTGCACCTTTATTAAATACATGCTAATTTCATCTCTAGCTATGGCTTGGCGTCTGCGGGAATTTTTGTCTGGTTTGTTGTCCGTCAGGCAGAATTGTGCATTGATTGTCACAGGAAGGAGTTAACCACAAATAGCGTGCCAAATAAGCCACACTTCACGAAAACCGCTCGTCTTTATCAGGACGAAAGAAAAGCAATCGTGAAACAGATGGAATGAGCCATTTTTGGGACTGGATTACAGGAAAGGTATGACATTTAACATGAACGGATGGCGGTGCGTTCACACGCTGCGGCTTCTCTCTCTCCCGACAGAAAGGTGTTTTCGTGTTTTTTGTCTTGTGAGTCTCAGTGTTTTTGTACATATTCGTCGCGTCTATCTGTCTCTAAGCGCGCATACAGTCGTGAGTTTCTGCTCGATGTCGGCAGAACCACATTTTTAGAGTTAAACTCTACGCACGCCGAAGAGCTGCGGGATCTCGGTCTGCTCCGGAGGCCCACACCATCACCGACCCCCACTACTGCATCTCGCCCACAGCGGAGGCGCCACAAGCGGCGTGAGAGGAAGCAGAAGAGGGGTAAGTGCGGAGGTATCTGGGCTAGGCTAGCGGCTAACCCACACAAGCCAGCTATCCCCACCATCGTACTGGCTAACGTACGCTCTTTGGACAATAAACTGGACTACATCCCACTACTACGCTCAAACCGATAACTCTTTTTTTTTTTCAGAAATCACGTTTTTTTATTGCACATTCCAAGTAATATCAATCAACTGCAGTTGGGTTGTTTTGATTAAGTAATAATAACTTAAACAAATACAGGTGATTTACAAAATTAAAGTTCATTGAAAGTATTTTTTTTACATATTAAAAGTTTGTTTTATAGCAAAAGCAGATAACTCCAAGAGTCGTTTTTTGCCAAAAGCAGATAACTCCCCATTTCATGTTTTAGAGTTTAAAAAAACACTTGTTTAATCTTTGTAATCTCCTCAGATGACAATGTAGATGCCTGACAGACGTTGTG
>NW_015537936.1:82774-84348 GCF_001515605.1 Sinocyclocheilus anshuiensis | reverse complement strand
CTCCATGGCAGGACCAGCAGACTGAAGGACAGGTTCATCCATCAGGCTGTCCGGAAGCTGAACTCCCTCCCGACCTTGCCCCCCCTCCCCTCTTTTGCCCCACGCACCACTGAACTCTGAACCTCTGATGGACTCTCCCACTCCCCCCTCCCAAATACACACACACACTGTCACTTTAATCAGTCTGAATAAGCTCTTTTGCACTACAATCATTATATCTGCACTGTTGTTTACTTCACTGGTTTGCACTCTATCTGCCATGCGCCTTGTGCTGCTTTATATATTTTTTTACATTTTACCTTATTTGTATAATTGTATAGTTGTATTTTATATTTAAATCTGTATCTATCTGTATTTATGTTCTACTGTTAGTGTTATCTGTATGCACCAAGGGTCTGAGAGTAACACAATTTCAATTCTCTGTGTGTATGTGCTGTAGATGTGGAAGAATTGACAATAAAGCAGACTTGACTTGACTGTCGTCAGCAGTCACAACTCCCGTTTCCCTGCCATTCATTTTAGTTTTTAAAGCCATTGTAAATTAGTTTTCGGAGCTCATCTCTCAGCCTTTCCCACGTTCTCTCGGCGGAAGCCATCATAAGTTATTTAGCTGGCTTCCTTCATATTCCTCCTGCCTCAGTTGTTCTCTCCTCACCTCTCTCATTTCCTCGTTCTCTCCTTTCTTCCTCTGGCCCTTTTGTGCTGCGTTCTGTGCGGGGGTGAGTCTCTTTGGGCCCGGCTCCAAGCACCCGCTGAAGGCTGCGGGGCTAATTCAGTCCGGCAGGACATTAATCATGTGCCTATCGAGATTCTTTAGGGTGACTGAAAAACTGATTTGTGTGTGAGCACGAGTGTGTATGTATGTGAGTGTGTACTTAACTTAATGCATGCACAAAAGTACACCAGGCTGGAAATGCGTAAATGAAAATTGATAGCTGATGTACGAATTATGACACGTGGTTTTGCATGTGAAGCGACTGCTGCTTGTATAACAATGCAGATTTTAAAATAAAGAAATATGTGCTTGAAAAGTACTTTTTTATGTAGTATAGGGATCCTATGCTTTGCCTGCAACATGAAACATTACATAACTATTATGTAAGAGCAAGAAATTTAGAACAATATGCACGCTAACACACATTTTAAAAGGTTTCTTTGTTTAGTAATTTGAATAACATGAACGCAAGTTTAAATTAACACAAGTTTAGCCAAGGAAACATTTTTAATTGGGCAATACATTTTGCAAGGCTTGTTGCTATTCATAGTATGTATGTTTCTTCTTCATCAGTAATGTACAAACTCTTGAGTTGTTCATTAAAGAGAGCGTTCACCCTAAAATGAGAATTTGTCATCATTTACTCACCCTCATTTTCCAAACCTGAATAACTTTCTTAACACTGTGCAACACCGAAAGAGATGTTTTGAAGTAGGTTAATTGTAGTATTTTGGCCTTTTTTTAGGGATATACAATATTTAAATTTGCTGGTATATTGGACAATATTACAATATCCAATATAAAATATAATATCAAATCAACAATGGCTTATGCTAATTTTGTTGGCTTTATATATATA
>NW_015537936.1:74970-82693 GCF_001515605.1 Sinocyclocheilus anshuiensis | reverse complement strand
ACGCTGAATCGCTAAAGTGGACTTATCGGCTTCTGTTCAAAAACAACAAGGGCGCTTGTCGGCTTCTGCAGTAAAATATGAACTCGCGATGCCTTGAAAGTGGACAAAACCGGCTTTCAAAACTTGTTTAGGGTTCAGATCGCGCTATACAGGTAAGTGGAGAATAATGCATGGCAATCAGCTCTTTGTTTGAAAGTGAATGAACTACATATATGAAGAGTTCATTCACTTTCAAAAAAATGATATATATATAATTGCAAATCAGCATAGTAGAATGATTTCTGAAGGGATCACATGACACTGAAGACTGGAGTAATGATGCTGAAAAATGCAGTCTTTGTGAGGACATGAGATTTTTTCCAAACATTTTTTTGAATGCTGTGCATTTTAACGTTTACATTATATTGTGATGCTTCAATTCACTTAGATTTTAGTTTTTAGTGTTTTATTTGTAATTTATTTAGACAAAATAGTTTAACATTTTATAGACCATTTATTGATTTTTCTCCCACAATATATTTAATTATCATCTTATCTGTACTGCATGGCCAGATTTTAATACAAGTTCATGCATATCTTGTTTTTTGTTATTGATTGTTACTTTATCAAATTTAGGATGTTGGTTTTGATTTGTTTAGTTATTTGGTGGGTATAAAAGTTGTAAAATAGTTGTCAGATGTACAATTCATGCTCCATTATGGATTAAAATTGGCTTGAACAAGCAGCCTATTGTATAATTTGCAAACTATAGAATAATGCATTTGTTGCTTTTTGTCTGTGCAAAAATTCCCTTCAGCCAGCAAAAACTGGCATCATCTTCTGAGTGTTACCTAGCTATCCCACCGCTAGTACTCACCACAGCGCTTGTGTTCATGATGCAATGGTACCGCAGTTCACAGCCAAAAACAGTGTGAAAGCGACCTGCAGGGGTGAGGGAAGTGCAACTGAAATATAGTTCTTCTGTCTTACCTAGAAAATGCAATACATGTGCACTGCAACCCTTATACCATGGCGTTTTGACACAAACATAATATCGCACAGAGCGGAGCGCAATTGTGCTACGAATTCAACACGAATGCGGTTCACAGAGGTGATGAGTGCAAGAGGAGCAACGGCGTGTGATTCATTCAAAGCGATTCCTGTATTCTGATATCTCTCAGACAGCGTTTGAAGCTCAGGTCAGACTCTCTCAGTCTGCGAGGTGTGAAGTCCAGAGGGAAGATAATTCCTCAAGCTGTTGGGATTTGTAACCTCTTTGTGGAGGAGGACACGGTGGGGTAATACGGGGTAGCCGGCAGTGGCCTGGGAGTCAATTAGTCACCGCGGTGCACAATACAAGCTGACAGCAACATCGGCCGGCCGAGGGAACACACACCAACTCTCTCGCATTCACTCCAGGCTATCAGAGAGAGCAGTCCCACGGCACCGCGCTCTCCACCGCCTACAGCTTGTTAGAAGACGTACGCCGAGCTGGAACTCGTGCGGAGAGCGAGGGCAAATATTTTAGCGTTATGAAATTCAAGAGGGAACAATAAATATGATGCACAGAAAAAGCGTAGTAACCGTGTTAGTGATAAAACATGAAGCCAGTAGGGCGGTTAATAATGGAGGCTGACACAACACTCCGGAGACCCTGAGGCTTGAATGCACTCAGGTAAAGAATAGCGCGAGCAAAAGCCTTGAAAGGAGAGAAACCGAGGCTCGAAACCTTGGCAAACCAAGGACGCCCCATTAGCCGTCTTTTCAGAGTTTCTGGTGAAGTCGGTCGGCTTTGTTGAGCCATGACGAGACCCGTGGCGCCACATTAATGTGAGTTTATTTATCAGCCTTCTCACAAATGTTCCTTAGACGTGCCATTTTTTTATTAATTTATGTATCAACAAGTGCATGCAACAACAGTATGCTTGCAGCAGATTCCACAGACAATATACGTATTAGTCAAGAAATCTCCTGTTGTCGCACATGCATTGCACATACGTCTGGAAGATTTGTTTATATGCAGAACTGTATGTCTCTAAAAAGTCCCTGATGGATATTACAATGACCTTTAGCAGTTTTTATGATTTCAAATGTATTGGAATCAATGGAGCACATCATTACATTTGTTTTTCTGTTCTCATTTTGTTCTTTTTTTTTTCTCAATTTCCTCTAAATCCTAAATGAGAAGTCCCTTTGGTGCAACTCTGAGTTCCTGTTGTTGCTAACCTACTTTTGCATTATGTTGCCAAAGTACATTTGCTAAACACAGAAATGCCATCTTTTCTTGGAAGTGCAGAATGCCTGGGGAGAACTAAATCCACACAATACATGGAAACGTCCCCAATAACCACCAATGCATGCAGATGCAATGTAAAGAAAGTGGCAAGAGGGAGTGAATTGGTTTGTTGGTATTTTCAACACAAATGTTGCTCTCTTCTTTTATAAAATACATTTCCACAGACAGGAGCACAGAGCTTTTTTTGTTGAGGAGAACTTGATGAAATACTAGGAAGTTGAACCAGGGTTTTTGTAGTTTTGAATGTAGTTTTTATTTTTTATTTTCAGTCGGTTTTGTTTTCTTTTTTCGGTTTCTTTTAATTAAGTTTAATTTTGTTAGTTTTCATTCTATGACTATTGTTTTTAGTTTAGTTTGAATAATTGTGCTGCTAATGTTTTTGTGTTTACTTATGTAGTTTATTGTAAATTGTGGCATTATATTTCTTAAGGTCATATATTTAATTAATTATTATTATTTATTATTAATTATTTTACTGTTTTTGGAATACATGATTCTGATTTTTTTTAATTCTAACATTCTGCAGTCAAATATGCTTGTATGACAATGCTAAATTGTTCATCTGACCATTTTAAATGATCAAATGTCTTGTAAAAATAAGGGTGAATTCCATAACGAACCTGATTCGCACTGAAAGCATGTTGTTCCAAACCTGTATGAGTGACGTTCTTCTGTAAAAGACAAAATAAGATATTCTGAAAAATGTGCGTCCATATTATAAAAGTCAATGTTGTTTGAACCCCAGTGTTCTTCAAGATGTCTTTTTTTTGTGTTCCTTGAAAGAAAGAAATGCGAAAAGAACGACAGCATAATGGTCTTCAACAGATATATAAAGAAAAAGATATGTTAAAACAGGATCTTTCAAACTTTTCTCAGTGAAATATGCTTTAATACAACATTTGATGTATTATTACAGAATTACTGCAGCTCTTTAAGCATATGTGCTTTGAAAGGCTGAATAGAAGTACATTACCTCTTCGGTCAGTTTTTAATATTGATTATTGCAACAGAACAGGTAAAAAAAGACATTTATTCAAGTCTAAGTAGGAGTGCAGAGAGATACGATGGTAATATTTGAGAGGTGTATAAATTCCTCAGGTTTACTCTGCTCTCTGGGATATTTTCACAGGTTAGCTGTATGTCCCCTACAGTCATTTAGTGATTGAGAAAGTGCACCGTAGACCTCTGAGCTGCTCTTGTGGACGGGAAAAGCACAGTGGAAGGCAAATCTGAACTCGAGTTCACTTCCCGAAACGGAGAACAATGTTGAAGAGCCAAAAAGTGCAAGTTGTTTAATAGACAGCGACTTTCACCGCACAACCCCGGGGCGGAGAGAGAGGTCACTGCACTCAGTTCAGATGCCACATCCTACACACATCCATCCCCACAAATCTGAGCGTAGTAGCATTTCTTCCAACTTTTACAAAGTTCTGGAACAGAAGTTATCTTGTAGCAATGCTTGATGTCAAATAATCATGTTTCGTTTAGATCCCATGCAGCAAGCTGCTCTTTATGATGGCCTACGAGTACTTGTTTGTCTTGTTATGCAATAACTCGGACTATTGTTGCACAGTTGCATCTTCAGAATTGCTTTTGTCTTATTGTAACTGTTTGGAAACTCTGGATAGCAGGACAATTGATTTTAGCTGCGCTCACCTGAAGCACTCTGTCCTAACAATGCATCAGCAATCTGCAACAATGATGCATCAGTATGATTCAAATCAATGATTTGGGTTGATGTTGTCAATAAGCTTGAATGTTCTTGACTCTGACAGCCCTGACCTCTGATGACAGGATCCCACAATGGGGAAGTCGTGGCCTAATGGCTAGAGAGTCGGACTTGTAACCCAAAGGTTGCGGGTTCGAACTGCTCCCCGGGCGCCGCAGCAAAAATGGCTGCCCACTGCTCCGGGTGTGTGTTCACGGTGTGTGTGCGTTCACTGCTGTGTGTGTCTTCTTTGGATGGGATAAATGCAGAGCACTAATTCCGAGTATGGGTCACCATACTTGGCCACATGTCACGTCACTTTTTCACTTTCACTCTTTTCATGCACCAATACTGGAACTGATTAATGACTGAAAAATAGGCTTTAGTTTAAAGCCAAAAGAGTATTACAGAGAGGCATAGAATGCTCTGGACTCTTAGTGGGAAGAAACATTGAAAGGCCAGAGTTGACAACCAGTTCTATATTCTAAATTGGAACAGATGTTTAAATCTAATAAACTTGAGCATGTACTTTGTCCTTCAGGTTTGTGTAATGAAAGATACCTTAAATAGGTGTGGTTTTACTTTTCTAAGTGATATTAAGGTACACTTGCCTATGATAAATGGAAAAAGGACCCGTTTGGAATAAGTATGTTTTATTAATTTATTTAAATTAATGTATTTATTTTGCTTGCCGAGGCTGCATTTATTTAAACAAATTACAGTAAAAACAGTAATATTGTGAAATAATATTCTACGTTAAAATAACTCTTTTCTATTGTAATATATTTTAAAATGTAACTTATTTCTGTGATGAAAGCTGAATTTTCAGCATCATTACGCAAGTCTTCAGTGTCACATGATCCTTCAGAAATCATTCTAATGCTAAATATGTAAAAGTTTTTTTTTTTGTAAAAACTAAAATACACTGGCATTGAAATGTTTGGGTTTTTTTAAAAAAAAAAAGGAAAATAAATGAATGCATTTATTAATCAATGACACACATTGATCAAAAGTGCCATGTATAATGTTACAAAATATTTTTTTTATTTCAAATAAATGTATTGAACTTCCAATTCATCAAAGAATCCTAAAAAAGATTCCTTGTCCACAAAAATAATTAAGCAGCAAAAACTAATTTCAACTCTGGTGATAACCCATTATTATAATAATAATTGAGCAGCAATAACATTTGATAATCATGCAAAGTGTTATTCATTCTAAACTTTTGACCAAAAGTGTGCAGTATATCATATTTGACCATAATATAATTTTGAAAATTGTGAATGGCTTAGTAAGCAATGCTCTAGAAAGGGAGAGAGAGAGAAATGCATAGTGTGCTTAAAAAAAAAAAAAAGTCAAGTTTTGGTTGCCCCTTCTAGCAAATGCAATCAATACTCCTCCTCGTTCCAAAACAGAAATCTTTCTGTATTTCTGATGGCCATTATTTATATTTATTTTAATAAACATTGTTATCAAACATTTATTTAAGAAAAGTGCTGTATAAGTATAATGGTGTTTCTGGAGTAAATGCACAGCGCAGAGGTCACTGGAAAGCAGTATGTCCTCAAGACATTTTATAGAGCAAACGTAAGTGTGCAGTCTATTAAGAATTAATCTAGCTGAAGTCTTCAGGGTCTTTACATTGATTATTTGATAAAGAGATACACTTAGAGAAGCTAATCAGGCAGGCATAAGCCATGGTGCTGTGGTAAATGAGGGTTAACTCCAGGGTAAGACAATGAAGAGAGGTGAATATCCACACTTCATTTGTTTGCCCGTAGCTTATCCAAACTCCTTCAGACATCTGTTACATAAGAAGCAGTCCAGAGATGCTTCCTTACAATTTCAAATCCCTTGCTATGGTCCGAAAAGCATGCTAACATATTACAATTTTCTCTTACAGTTTCTGCAGTATGCATAATGTGCTTAAAATGCTGATAGTCTGTATGCATTCAAAATGCAAAATAACCATGGTAACTGGACTTAAACATGCAACATTGTGAGTTGTGACAGTAGTGTAGCACACTTTAGTTTATAATTGCATATGTAATTTTAACATGTTTCAAAGTATTTAGGTATTTCATTCTAAATATTAGCATTTAGCATTTCTTTCTTCCATGGAGCAAAAAATAAGATGAACTGTAAAGTGTGTGTGTATGTATATGTGCGTGTTAAATATTTAATATTTTAATGGAACAAAATAAGTCATGGAACAACATGAGGGTGACTAAATGATGACTTCTTTTTTTATTTTATTTTATTTTACTTTTGCGTGAAATAGACGTTCAAAAAGTTTTTTTTCTTTCCCTTTTTGTATAGAGTTGCAATAGAAGAACCATTTTAGTGAACAGTTCTTTAAAAAACCTTTTTTCCCTACTATAAAGAACCTATTGTGCAATGAAATGTTTCCATGGATGTTATAATTTCTTAACCACAGATTCCAATAAAGAACCATTTATTTCAGAATACTGTAATTGTGACCTGTACTGGCAAAATGAGTCAGAATGTGCACAGGCTAATTTTGAGCTACAGGCAAAAAAGTGAAATGTCGATTTTGGTTGAATTTGAGGTTTTCACAAAAATAAGTTCATTAAGCCCTCGGAAGCACCTGCATAAAGACAACACTGACAACGCTCTATCCCGATACACATACTGTACATATTTACAGTGGGCTAAATATATTTAAGTATTCACGCAAACATAATCGGTTATATCTTAAGTGAACTGTTGGGGAAAAACATTGGATGTGTAAAATTATATTAGATCCGTGCAGCGTTGGCCAGCACAGGTCACAATTTTTGGTCAATATTTTTGGTCAATTTTAACGACTAAGGAAAAAACTGTACATTTTTAATGTATTTGATACTTTAAAGGCACAATATGTAATTTTTCGCCGCTAGAGGGCGCGTTTTCAAAATAAACAAAGAGGTAGAGGTCTTCTCAGGTCCTAAAATCTGTACCCGACCCGAATCGACCCGAATCACTTCACTCTCTGGATTTCTCTGGATCTATGAAAGACGACATCTGAGTAATAGATTTGCCCTCTGGGATGGAAGAGACTTTAAAATCGAAGCATAATCTGTGTGTGTGCAATGTTGAAGCTGACCTTGAAGTAGAGGTCTTCTCAGGTCCTAAAATCTGTACCCGACCCGAATCGACCCGAATCACTTCTTACCTGAACCCGACGTGCATAAATAAAATTTTTTTAAAAGAAAAACCCGACCCGAGACAGACTCGATGAAATTAGACCCGAGTCCGACACGACCCGACGGCATTTATTTTCGAACCCGACTGGACCCGAACGTAAACGGCATTGACGTGTGTATTGCCTGCAGCCCCGCAGTCAGTCAGGAAAAATCCCGCGCAGCATAATGAAGCGAGTGGATTTTCCTGATGGATCTCATATCTATAAGATGATTTCTGTGTGCGAGGTTACAAACGTATGCTCCTTTTCTATGTGCGTTCCACTCGTAACACGAAAGTGAAAGTAACCTATGCATTCGGGATAGTTTAAAAGAATTCTGGTCTAATCGGGTCCATTTGGGAAAATCATGTTTATTTTAAATTACCCGAGACCCGAGGCCGCTAATACCGAACCCGACCCATGTCCGAGGTACTCGTCGAAGTTTTGGACCCGAACCCGCTCGGGTCTCGGGTCGTACCTCGGGTTTTCGGGTCCAAATGGACCCGTGAAGACCTCTACAAAGAGGCAAAGGCGTAGTTTGATGACGCCGTGACTG